>NW_004797634.1:392601-397543 GCF_000002075.1 Aplysia californica | reverse complement strand
GGGGGGGGGGGGTGTGGGAGGCTGGTGTGCTCTTGTAATCTGATACTCTCAATGATGAGGGCTGGGTTTGTTTTCCATCATGCATGCAGGGTGATTTGAAATCAAGACAACTGTGAGGAAAAATTTGATCAGGCTTTTCAAGACAAGCTGTTTCGACCCGTTGATGTGGATGTTCAAGAAAAATGTGCTGCCGGTACAAAGAAAATATAGCAGTTCAGTCGCGGAAATGGCATATTGTTCAAGCTGTCTGTGAATTCAAGTGTTGCATCATGTTCAAATTATCTGTGCTCAACTGTGCTGTTTTGAAACAATTCTTTCTTTCATTTCAGTGGTGGTCACTTCCGTTGTCCTGGTCTGCTGCCCAATCGAAGTCTTGCTGGATGTGTATGGCTGCATCATTGGTCTCGGATGCCTCATTTTGTCTCACAAATGCAACAGAAAACTTTTACTGGGAATGGAGGACTTAGCAGAAGATGATGTCGTTTTGGATTCCCCCAAGTCTTTTCTATTGAGCTTGCCCATTCATCATATGCCATATATTTCTATTTTCGTAAATTTGTTGATTCAGGCTCTAATAGTCATAGCATTTGATCGCGTGTGTGTTGCTAGTGCTTTGAAATGGAACAGGAGATTGAGCAAATTCTCCAGGTATCCGGTGGACATTATTCTGTTTTTGTCCTTTACGTCTCCAATACTGGGACGTTCTTTGCTGATTGGAGATTTCGTGATTTGGAGGATCTTCCTCGGCCTTGCGCTGTTCCTTCCTAGTTTTATTTTAACTGCCCACTCAATATTTGTAATGGTAACAGTGATGAAGATAGTCCTGCCTGCTGTTAGGTACATAAAGATTCACATTCGAGAAATAGGATTTGATGGGGTTATTCTGCGTGTCATGGAGAAAGCAAACTTATCCTGGTTGTTGCGGGTATTTTTCTTCTCTCGGTTGAGCTATCAGCTTTTGACATCAAAAACAATATCAGAGTCTTCTAGCATATGGAGAATGGACTCCAGTGAATTTTGGTACTTTCTAAAGTTATTAGTTTCTGAAGTTCTCTTTGACCTATGTGGGACTATTCTGTCTATCATGAGCATGGCCAGCATGATAAGTATTGTGAGCGGGTTTTGTCTGAGCATCGTCTATCGCATAATTGGAGCCCATGATGAAGAAGAAAGCATGCAGCCGGCTGTGTCGGGATTTCTGTTTGTTTTGCTGGCAATGCAGACTGGCATCACAAGCATTTCTTCTGAGACCAGACTTCAGCTCCTGCTTCAAAACTGTATTCTTCTCCTGGTCGCAAATCAACATTTTGTGCAGGGTGTTACGGCAGACTTGATTTTGAAAGCAAGCACTGATGACGTGTCCTTCAAAAAGCATGTACGCCCGATGCTGCCTTACCTCGTGTTTTTCTCGTTCCCTTTCATCGTTGTTACCCGGTTGTGGCAGTACCCATTCCGACTGTCGTGGCTGCTAGCTATATCAGCATTTACCATCGAGCTTGTGGTCAAGTCTCTGACCACGCAAGTGATTTACTGCATCAACATGGTTCATTCTCACACCAACTACTTTCACGACAACATTGACGATCTGCTCTTCTATGTCAAAGCCGGCAGTGGATGTTTGGACTTTGTCTGTGGCATATTTCTCTTTGTCAACGGTGCCTACATTTTCTTCTTTGAGTCCGGTGGCCTGATCCGACTGACGATGATGATCATTCACTTCTACTGGAACATATACCAGACGGCCCTCCGCGGACTCAAGACCTTCCAGCTGCGCATGTCTGCGTGGGACAAAGTGAACAAGCTTCAGCTGGCCAGCCAGGAGCAGCTGGATGAGAACGCGGACATCTGCTCCATATGTTACCAAGAAATGACGGAGGCTGTGGTCATCAAGTGCTCGCACGTGTTTCACAGAGCTTGTCTCAAGAAGTGGCTCACCATCCAAGAGCGCTGTCCGCTGTGCCACACGGACCTGGGAGAGGGGCCGTCCGCCAGTGCCAACAACAATGATAATGAAGTGGAAGACAGATGATGATGGCATGACCAGTGGTAATTATTTAGTTGATATTCTTGATTTCTGGTTGAAACAGAATTCTACTGCTTTTTTAAACAAATTTGAATGTGATGTTATTGTTTTTGTAAATAGGTTTGTCATGGTTAGACCCTCTATGGACAATATTTGAAGTAACCATTTTTTATCTGGGCATTCTCTTTTCCGTTGTGCTGGCTGATGTTTGTGGCTGGGACAGTGGTAGTAGTTCTCTTGTTGTACGGACTTTGTCAGGCAAGTGAGCGCTTACGTGAAGGAAACACATCAGCCACAGAGGCGCTGCCGTAACTCTTTCACTACCAGGGGGTTTTCTTCACAGTGACCGGGCCCTCTCTGTGACCTACTTTCTGATTCGGCGTACCGTCAGACAAATTAAAGATTTTCAAGTTCAATTTTCCACATGAGCCACTTGTATTATATACGGAAAATAAAGGGGAAGTAATGACCTGTCTCAGCATGCTGCTCAGAACGATCATTCTTCTGCCGGAGATTTCAGATTTGATTATGACAAAAGTAGGTGTGGTTTTGAAGCCGGAAGTGGAGAGCCATGAAACACAGCTGGCGGGAGTGAAAGAGTTTAAGCAGACCTGCCAAGTACTTCCATAAACTCTGAGCTCTGCGATTTGGTTTTTTTTACATGTTGAAGAACCCAGATTAGATTGTTGTTCTTTATAAAACCCAATTTTTTCCTTGAATTCTGTTTCCATCAGCCTTTTGTGCAACTTATCTTATGTAACTTGAAAATACACAATTTAATTCCTCTGGTTGGCAAAATTTGTGCGACGTATTCGTGAATGACATGAAAACACACATTTTTATTTGCGTGCATTTGCTGTACACGTTTTTTTGCCATTCTCAGTTTTTTAATGAAATGTTCATCTACTAAGATTCTGCGGGCTCTGATTTCGTTTCCCAAACTACAGTTTTTTGGGGAGGATTTTGAGGAAAACTTATTTTTATTATTGGTCGTGGAGAGATTAGATTGACAGGTCTGCTTAAGTAGGCCTCCATTGTGTTCCTGAGAGGGCCCCATTGGCTCAAAAGCTGTTGGGGGTGGATGGTGGGGGATTGGAGGGGGGGAGTTGACAATTCCCTCACAATGGGGAGCCTGTTTTGAGTGATGTACTCATAAATTTTGTGCAGTTTTCTCTTCCCGTGAGTCAGTAGAGTGTAGGAGAATCACAGAGGCCAGTGCCGTAATTGTGTGAGGCAGCCTGGTGAAACCAGGCGCTTGTCAAAATAACAAAATCGCAGAAACGCATTTTTCCGCCAGTTTGGAGATTTTTATCGAATTTTTGTTTTTTGTCTCTTTAGGTCCACATATATATATAAAAACACATTTCAGTGTGAATTTTCCTGAAAGACAATGGTTAAAGGCACAAAATGTGTCATTTTCCAGTTTTCAGTGACTTTAGCTTTTGGAGTTACCAAACTTTGGCGGCCATTTTCTCGTTAATTTCACCACTGAAACCAGGCGACCTCACTTCCTTCAATCGCAAATATCTTGAATTCTAATACAGATAATTAATGGATATTTATTTCATTGAAAGCAAGACAAATAAATCAGCTTTCAGATGATACCAATAACTCCACTTGCCCAAAAATTGACGAGCACCTGATTCCACCGCGTCGTGACACATAATATATATTATTATATATTATAACCTGTCTCGACCTCAAAGCTCAAGCCCTGGCACATGTTGCTGCTGATGCGGCAAACCGCCAGTGAAAATGGAGGTGACCCACCACTGTGGGTGTGTAACACTAACACATAAATGGTGATCTACTCGTTGCTGTCGCTGAACCTTTCTGTACATACACCAAGAGAGAAAGTGATTTGGAATTACTCTTTTTTTTAAATATGTGAAGCATTGTGGTGAAATCAGGCGCTCGTCACAATAAATGAAAGCAAAGAGATCAGCATTTTTTTTACAGATGGGCAATTTTTTTCTAAATTCTTTTGGGGGGGGGGGCTCTACAGCTTTTATGTACATTTCAAAACAATTTTTTGTGTGATTTTACTGGAAAACATTGATGAAAGGCCCAAAAAATGTAGATTTTCAGTTTCCAAGGACTCTGAGGCTATGGAAGTTACCAAACTTTGGTGGCCATTTGCTCGCTATTTTTACTTCTGAAACCAGGTAACCCTGACCTCCTTCAATCTCAAATATTTCGACTTCTATTCAACATAGATGGATATTTTTTCACCAAAAGGAAGGCAAATGAACAGACTTTCAGATGATAGCAATAACCCCATTTGCCCAAAAACTGAGGAGCGCCTGATTGCACCACGTCGTGACCTATATTATGACGAAGACATTCGGCAAGTGTGTGTGATATTCCTAGAAGAGGACTGGAGTTACTGCTAACTCCTGATGAAGCATGATGATTTGACATTTCTTTATTGTTGTCTTTCCTCATTTATTTATGAATTAACCAGAAACCCTGTGCTGATTACATTTTGAATGTCAATTGGCTATGAGGTGTAGAAAGAGTGAGTGGCGTGGGAGAAGCTGGAAAAAATTAAAATATAAATCGTTGGCAAGTTGTTCAGCTCTTCTGAGCGCAGAAAGCAACACTTTTCTTTAGAGAGAGAAAACTGTTAAGAGTCTTCCTGAACTATCATGCGTCTTTTCCTGCTTCATTCTTTCAACATTTTTAGAATGAAGAATATTGCTTGAACCCCCCGGGGCAGTGCCACTGACTGTAGAGTCTTTAGGCCATTCCCAAAGGGGGGAATATTTCTCGTTCAAGCATAGTAGAATTGTAAATGGGCTGATTCATCATATCACGCTCACAACTGTGCCTAGTCTGCAACAGGAAACTGCTGCTTTTTCTTTCCTAATCCTTACTATATTGTCATTTTTCCTCTACTTCTTTTGTATGTTTGTCACT
>NW_004797634.1:390106-392329 GCF_000002075.1 Aplysia californica | reverse complement strand
GGTTGAGACACATATATCAGCCTCTAATAGTAATAATAGTACTGCAGATTGAGACACATATATCAGCCTCTAATAGTAATAATAGTACTGCAGGTTGAGACACATATATCAGCCTCTAATAGTAATAATAGTACTGCAGGTTGAGACACATATATCAGCCTCTAATAGTAATAATAGTACTGCAGATTGAGACACATATATCAGCCTCTAATAGTACTAATAGTACTGCAGGTTGAGACACATATATCAGCCTCTAATAGTACTAATAGTACTGCAGATTGAGACACATATATCAGCCTCTAATAGTACTAATAGTACTGCAGGTTGAGACACATATATCAGCCTCTAATAGTAATAATAGTACTGCAGGTTGAGACACATATATCAGCCTCTAATAGTAATAATAGTACTGCAGGTTGAGACACATATATCAGCCTCTAATAGTACTAATAGTACTGCAGATTGAGACACTGCAGTGGGAAACATGTCCAAAGTTTTTGGGCTTAGTACAAGATCTGAACAGCTTGCCAACAAAATGGATTGATGCAATAGCACGGCTCATGCCATAGCAGTATTGCAGCGTGCCCGTTTGTTGAGGGACAAGATGGAGATTGTCATCTTGTTGTGCTGTGGAAAAACTTGTGTGCACGTTTACCCATCATGTCCTCCTATGATTTAGCTATGCCATGTCTCTCTGTTTTCAGAACCTGCTGTTGGATAATTGTTATTTTGTTTATTAGCGATGTTGCACATTTTATTTGTGGGAAGGGTACTGTGGTGTATGTTTTTATAATTTATATATATATATATATATATATATATATATAGAGAGAGAGAGAGAGAGAGAGAGAGAGAGACAGAATTGTTGTGAAGTCAAACAATTATAATGTATTTCTCTTTAATTATTTGAATGTTACGAGTCAGTTTTGATCTTTGTTTTTTAGTTGAAAGGAGCCTCTTTGTGCTTGCTTAGGGTTAAGTCATTCAAGGATAGTAGGGAAGAGAAGAAAAGAAATGATTCTTGAGTTTTTCTTAATTTCCACCGGTGTAGTGCACCCCCTGGGGCGGTGCTGCTGACTGAAGTGACTTTAGGCCATTCCCAAAGTGGGGACATGAACATGTTCTTATGCACAGTAGAATTGTAAATGGGCTGATTCAACAATGTCATGCTCATACTCATACTGTGCCTGTACTGCAACAGGGAACTGCAGCTTTTTCTTTCCTAATCCTTACTATCATCATTTTACCTCTACTTCTTTTGTATGTTTGTCACTCTCTTGTGACCCGCTATTTTCGGGGTGCCTTGATAGTCGAAGCAGACTTTGTGGTGTTGAGGCTAGAGAGGTGAGCAGAATAAGTCTGATTCCCTGTAAAGACTTCTCTGTTGATATCCAACCCCTTGGTGCTCATATGACCTTATGCAGTTGCGAGCGCCGTAAAACCTCTACTAAAACTTATAAAACCACCGGTGTGTAAACTCCACTTTGCATACAGGCCAGTGAGGAGTGAGGGTTATATATATAGTTGACCTTCTTGATTTCTGATTGAGACAGAATGGCAGGGAGAGAAAGGTTCGGAAAGCAGTTTTTTCTTTTTGGCTTGAACTTGAAGCTCAGCAGTTGAATTGATGAATTCCTTGTTGGGTTGTATCTGGCTAGGGGGTCATAGGTTGCCACGCCCCTTACTTGCTGCTTGTACGTGACGTACGTGTAATTTATGATAGCGGGATTGTCAACCGTCCCCAATTTCCCGGGACCCTCCCAGATTCGGCAATCGGCAAAACCAGTCTCACTTGATGTAATTTTGTTCCTATGATTGTTGGGTCTTCTGAAGTTATATTATTTATATCGCAAGGTGTCCCTGTTTGGTTTTGTAAAAGCTGGCAAGCCTCATATTGTACTTGTAGTGATATATATATATATATATATATATATATATATATATCTATATATATATATATACATATATATATATATATATACATATATATATATATATATACATATAGATTAGATTGACAGGTCTGCTTAAGTAGGCCTCCATTGTGTTCCTGAGGTGTGTATATATATGTGTATGTATATATATGTATCAATGAAAAGCTCAGTTTATTCACCGAGGTAAATGATGGTTTAGTGACCTGCTCCTAGTGATACCCGTATACTTAACTGAAATTCAAACATGATTTAGTTTAGAGTAATAGTTTTACGGCACTTGCAGCACAGT
>NW_004797634.1:380165-390006 GCF_000002075.1 Aplysia californica | reverse complement strand
TTTTATATATATATATACTACAACTACGGAACGTGGCGTGCCAACAGTTGTCAAAAAGTAATGTGGAACTAGTCAACACTGCATACATCCCTCTCTCGTGTTTGAAGCAACGTAGTTGTGATTTTTTCTGTTGATCCCCCTGACTGTGATAGTGTCTGATGAGTTCTTTTTTCTGTATATATTAGATATGTGAATGATTCATAACTTTGTATGATTGATAGCCTACCTTGTTTCGTATTTTCCTGTCCCCCCCCAAGCTGTGACTTTTTCAGATTTTCTTACTCTTGTAAGTCTTGATACAGCAGAACAGATTTTATTTTTTGGGAAAAAGTCATCAACCATCTCACTTACAAGCTTTTCCTCTGCCCTTTGAATGGATCACTTGGTGTCAAACACGAGCATATTTTGTCACCTCAGACTGGGAAGAAAGAAACGATACGCTGTAACTTCTGCTCAAAATGTCCTGTGTCAATAATTTTTAGTATAATTTCTTGAATACAGAGATTTCGATGCAAAGACTGGGAAAGTGTTGTCCTTTTTACCTAAATCAAATTGTTAAGTCGTTGTGAGAAGGAATCGCAGTATGTGTACTCTGTTGGGTTTTTAATTTCAAACAGCAGTATAGTAGTAGCAGTAGGGGAACCTGCACTACTTAACTTTGTCTGTGTTTGGCTTCTGTTGAGCCGTTAAGTAATTAGTCCTGCGATGTTTCTGTCTACCTGTCTCCATTTCCCTGAGCTAAATGACTTATTTACCCCCCGGGGCGGTGCCACTGACTGTAGAGTCTTTAGGCCATTCCCGAAGGGGGGACATTTCTCGTTCAAGCATAGTAGAATTGTAAATGGGCTGATTCGTCATGTCACGCTCATAACTGTGCCTGATCTACAACAGGGAACTGCTGCTTTTTCTTTCCTGATCCTTACTATTGTCATTTCCCTCTACTTCTTTTGTATGTTTGTCACTCTCTTGTGACCCGCTATTTCCGGGGTGCCTTGATGGTTGAAGCAGACTTTGTGCTGTTGAAGTTAGAGAGGTGAGCAGAGTAAGTCCGATCCCTGTAAAGACTTCTCTGTTGACACTCACCCCTTGGCGCTCATATGACCTAATGCAGTTGCGAGCGCCGTAAAACCCTCTACTACAAAAAAAAAAAAAATTTTAAGTAATTATTCCTGTGATGTTTCTGTGTACCTGTCTCCCTTTCCCTGAGCTAAATGACCTGCTGCAGCAACATGCTTCTCTTTATTCACACTCAAATAGTTCCGTGCGTCTCTGGATTCAAGAGATTTCGCATTTATATAATGGGATAAGAATAGGAATCAAATAATTATAGTTTTCCTTGAGTTTGACACTTTTGGTCTATTATAGAGATCAGTGGAGAGACTTGGGTGGCATATATAAATATATTATATAAATATATATATATATAATATATGCTGAAGAGTTAACGCTCAGGTACTACTGGATCGCTAACAACATATATATATATATAATATATCAATTATATATATATCTAAACTCTAAAACTCTAATCTGGTAAGAGTGAGAGAGAGAGAGGGGGGGGGGTTTATTTTTAAAATTATGTAATTGAAGCTGCATGTGGCTGTACTTGACATCTTTAGGATCAATAATCAATGTAATTATAATGAATAGAATGATGCCATCCATTATACTGTCTATAATTATGATTCCTTGTAACTGATAAAGAATAAACATGTTTTCCACACACATTATTTATATTGCTGTATCTTTTTCCTCTTTATAATTTCCCCAAATGGTAGTTCGAAGTTCCAACCTTTTTCTTTTTTTTTTTTTTTTGGTCTTCCTGTCGTTTCTGTCTAGATCTATCTTTCTTACTTTTAGCTTGCACAGAATCGTAGAATCACCTGTACAAACGGCCGCCTGTATAAAACGATTAAGACAATCACCTGTACAAACGGCCACCTGAATAAGACAATCACCTGTACAAACGGCCACCTGAATAAGACAATCACCTGTATAAGACAATCACCTGTACAAACGACCACCTGTATAAGACAATCACCTGTACAAACGGCCACCTGTATAAGACAATCACCTGTACAAACGGCCACCTGTATAAGACAATCACCTGTACAAACGGCCACCTGTATAAGACAATCACTTGTATACAAACGGTCACCTGTATAAGACAATCACCTGTACAAACGGCCACCTGTATAAGACAATCACCTGTATAAGACAATCACCTGTACAAATGGCCACCTGAATAAGACAATCACCTGTATAAGACAATCACCTGTACAAACGACCACCTGTATAAGACAATCACCTGTATAAGACAATCACCTGTACAAACGACCACCTGTATAAGACAATCACTTGTATAAGACAATCACCTGTACAAACGGCCACCTGAATAAGACAATCACCTGTACAAACGGCCACCTGAATAAGACAATCACCTGTATAAGACAATCACCTGTACAAACGGTCACCTGTATAAGACAATCACCTGTACAAACGGCCACCTGTATAAGACAATTGCCTGTACAAACGGCCACATGTTTAAGACAATCGCCTGTACAAACGGCCACCTGTATAAGACAATCACCTGTATAAGACAATCACCTGTACAAACAGCCACTTCCCATTTCCTCCCTTGTGTATATTTGTATTATAATAACACTATGTAAGATGTCTGCCTGTCAAGAAGACGGGCGGGCGGGTGCCCTGGTGTGGTTTGCTCCTTTTTTCCTATTCCTATCCAACATCTTCCATCCTTATCTTTCTTTCTTTTTTATGTTTGTTACTTTCTTGTAACACCTCTAATCTTCTGGCACTCATATGACCTAATGCCGTTGCGAGCACCGTAAAACCTCTACTAAACTAAACTCTAATCTTTGACTCTTATATAACCTTATTGTGTTGCAAGTGCCGTAAAACTCTTACTAAAACTAAAAACGAGTAGACGGCCGCCTTTCCCCTCAACTATGGATGGCCGCGTCTCAGAGAGTTTCATCGTCTGTATTTCCTGTGCCGCAGCCCTGACTGCCAGTGTTGTCGTGGGTTGTTGTTTTCGGGTCGGCTGTGTTTGTATATTTTTTTAAATAGTAGAGGTTTTACGGCGCTCGCAACTGCATAAGGTCATATAAGCACCAAGGGCTGGGTGTCAACAGAGCAGTCTTTACAGGGACGTCTTTACAGGGAATCAGACTTATTCTGCTCACCTCTCTAGCTTCAACAGCACAAGGTCTGCTCCGACTATCAAGGCTCCCCGGAAATAGCAGGTCACAAGAGAGTGACAAACATACGATGACCGTGCTTAAAGCCGGCGTGGACTGTATTGTTATTATTATTAACTGCGTTCTACTTATGAAGACTCCACTGTATCCTTTTAGCAGAGCGACCTCATTGCCAGCCACACAACAGGCATTCATTCAAATGAAAAGCAATACATTAAGAAATTTACAATCTTCACACACTTTGAAATACAAAGGATGTGACATTTTATGTCATCAGCACAGGTTTTGATACATGTAAGACAAATGCTTGCTGATGACGTTCGACATTTCTTTCATAATCGTCAAAAGCACCTTAAAGTTATTTTTATCTGACGTAACACCAGAAGGCAGAGCCATGAAGTCGACCAGAGTTTTGTGAATATTGCTAATTTTTTCAAACTTGCTCTTTTCCAAAGGCATGGTCAGTACTTTGCACTCCTCGGCAAACGCCGACAGCCAGTTGTAGTATTCCTGACTGTTCAGATCTGGTTGAAACACATATGGCGAGTCACTTAGCGAGGGGCTGGGGTTCGGAGCCACAGCCAAGAAATGTCCACCCTCCCCAGACACGTGCAAAACCGTGTCGTCTTCCCTCAGAACAACATCCTCGCTGCTGGCCGCAGCAAAATTCTCTTCTTTCATCTCCTGTTTGAGAGTGGCGCTGGCTCGGTCCAACATAGAAACAACTGGGGCGTGTTGCTGAAGGTCGTTCGCCACCCCCAGCAAACAATCGGAACCGCTCTCATGGAGAGAACCTTGTGGTTGCCGTGAGGAGACGCTGCTGGCGAGGTCCGAGAGTTCCACAGGAGATTCTGCAACTGGCAAGACTGAGTGTGCTGTGCTTGGTAAGCTGGTACCTTCTGCATTTGGTAAGCTAGTGTGCACTGTGTGTAGTGGTAAGCCAGTGGGTTCTGTGTTTGTTAAACTTGTGTGCACTGTGTGTAGTGGTAAGCTAGCGTGTTCTGCATTTGGTAAGCTAGTGTGCGCTGTGTGTAGCGGTAAGCCAGTGTGTTCTGCATTTGGTAAGCTAGTGTGCGCTGTGTGTAGTGGTAAGCCAGTGTGTTCTGCATTCGGTAAGCTAGTGTGTTCTGTGTTTGCTAAACTCGTGTGCACTGCCTCCTGTAACGCCGTGTGTTCTGCGTCTGCTGCACTGGCGTGTTCCCCGCCAGACACAGCGGGGGCGTGTTGCTGGTGCGGCGTCTGCACCACGGTGAATGAGTCGTCCTGCTGGATGAGCGTGACCGTGTCCTCCCCAATCTGCACACCCGCCAGGACTTTGGTGGCCAGCTCGTGGAGAGGAAAGCTGGGAGTTCCTTCCTCCAGCTGCAGCTCAAAGATCTGGTTCTCCGGGTCGTTCCCCACGATCTTGTAGATGTAGCCCGGCTCCAGCTGGGATAAGTCGTCTTCCGCGCAGACAGCGATCTCAGATGGTTTGTCACTGGAGGCCTAAAACCACGAGATGGGGGGGAAAGTTTGAGAAAAACATCGAAGTTTTAGTTTTAGGAGAAGTTTTACGGCGCTCCCAACAACATAAGGTCATATGAGCGCCAGAAGATTAGATGTGTTACAAGGGAGTAACAAACGTAAAAAAGAAGAAGGGGAGATAAGGACGATAGATGTTTGATATGAAAGAAGAAGCAAAAGAAGCAAACCACGCCAGAGCACCCGTCAACCACCCACAAATGATGTTTAAGGTCTGCTGGTCATCTAAGACCAAAAATAATAATAATAGAAATTGCAAATTTATATAGAGCATTATATCCACTTTATACAACATGCTCTAAGGGATTTACAACTAAACGTATTATTACTGGTGTTGGGCGGCTAGGTTCCCGATTATTGAAAGCTAGGACTACAAGGAGGAATCGTAGGAATCGACTCCGAACCCAATTACTTACTTTTTAATTATGTGGTTTTTTCCGGTGGTTACCTGGTTGGCTCCGCACATCTTCAGGATTTGGGATAACCTTGATTTCGGAACACTACGATGCACTGACGTCTATTTTTCAAAAATTCAAAAATAAATTCTTTAAAAAATTAAGGCGATTTTAATTGATAAAAGTACAAGTAAATGGCAACCGTTGGTTTACGTAAAAAGGAGACGGCCTTCCGTAGTATTAATCGTGGGAATCGACTCTTCGCCCAGCTCTATTTATTCCCCCAGCAGACCTTAAAACACTCAGAAACATTCTCGGCTTCCCAGAGAGCATACAGTGCAAGCTTTTGATTAAATATGCTGAAATGTAAATAACTAACAAACTGACAAAATCTTTCATTGCCTACAGAATAATAATAGATATATATATATATATATATATTAATAATAATAATAGTAATAATAATAATAATATAAGATATAGAACGATCTTTTTGTGTGTAATTATGTGCTATGTGTGTGCCTGATGTGTATAGAAGAGAGAATACTGTAAGTGTAAGTGTATTGGTGTGTGTGTGTGTGTGAGAGAGAGAGAGAGAGAGAGAAAGAAAGAGAGAGAGAGAGAGAGAGACAGACAGACAGACAGACAGACTGACAGAGAGAAAGAGAGAGTGAGTTCATGCCCACGAACACACTGTTATGGTACGCATGCGTGAGTGAGTCATGCATTGTCAGTAGAAACAAAATTCTAGGGGGAAAAAAAGCATTTTTTCACAAATCTGATAGGGGTTCTTCGACAGTAAAAAAAAAATTTTTTTTAATAACCACAGAGCCGTTACTTTATCAGAGTACTTGTCGGGTCTGTAAATCGAGTCAACGGGGAGTCAAAAACTTATGATCACAATTTCTCTACACACAAACGCACGTACCTGCGTCACGTTTTGACCTTCAACCAATAACTGGACGGTGCTGCTGGCCCTTGTAGCCTCCTGGACGCTGGACTCGGCGCGGCCGTCCGCCGAATGTACAACGAGGGCCTGGCCCGGAACATTCTGGACAACCCTCACAAGCTTGGCTTCTTTGGACCCGTCAGGCCACGACTCCTGCATGGGAGGGAAGACAATTTGTTACAGGAGGTTTTGTACAGGAGGTTACAGGAGACATTTTGTACAGGAGGTTACAGGAGACATTTTGTACAGGACGTTACAGGAGACATTTTGTACAGGACGTTACAGGAGACATTTTGTACAGGAGGTTACAGGAGACATTTTGTACAGGACGTTACAGGAGACATTTTGTACAGGACGTTACAGGAGACATTTTGTACAGGACGTTACAGGAGACATTTTGTACAGGAGGTTACAGGAGACATTTTGTACAGGAGGTTACAGGAGACATTTTGTACAGGAGGTTACAGGAGACATTTTGTACAGGACGTAGGCCTACCTCATACGGCAATAAAGGAGTCAAAGAAAACATTATTTCAAGGAGGTTAAAGATGATATTTTTAAAAGGAGATAACAGACACAGTGGTGCATCCAGTTAAAATGGTAACCTAACCGCTACACCACAGACACCACTCGTTTCTGTCTGTCTGTCTTACTCTCCCCCCCTCCACAACTAGATCATCATTTTTGTCTCTCAGCTCGTTTTCACTCTTCCTATGACACGGTTTGTGTTCCCTGATATAATATCAAAATGCATGTGGAAAATTGTACAGTTCCATGAAAATTTTGATCAAGTCACTCGGTCTTAGTTAGTTAGTAGTATAGGGTTTTACGGCGCTCGCAACTGCGTAAGGTCATATATGACAGCGCGAACTCGGTCTTTCTGCTGCGACATTGTATCCCTCTCAGCCCAGGTTGGCCCCCACAGGCAGAGCCAGAAGCCCGCCTCCTAAATTATCTAAATTGTGTCGATGGGGGCGTAAAGACAGCTACATTTGTGAGGCAGCGTGGAGAAATCAGGCACTCGTCAAAACAATCAAAGTGAAGAAACTGGCATTTTTCCGAAGGTTTGTGAACTTGTATCGAATTTTCGTTTTTCGGTTCAACACCTTTCATGTCCATTAAAGAACACATTTCTGTGGTGATTTTACTGAAAAATGTATTTAAAGGGACAAAAAGAGTAAATTTTCAGTTTCCATGGACTCTCAAGTTAAGGAAAAAACCAACTTTGGCGACCATTTTCTCACTAATTTTACATCTGAAACCAGGTGACCCCCACCTCCTTCATTCGCAAATAACTCGACTTCGATTCCAGGTAAACGGATATTGTTTTCATGCAAAGCAAAACAAATGAACAAGCTTTAAGTTGTTGTTGTTGTTGTTATCGATCCAGCAACATCTGGGCTCTCGCCCTTCTGTCCAATGCCATGTAATGATAAGTGCAGGTTTGCTGCAGTTGCTGTAATGTTGCGTAGAGTGTGCAACAAACTTTTTAAGATGATACCAATAATTCTACCTGCCCAAAAATTGACGAGAGCCTGACTCCACCCCGTCATGACACATTTTAAAATTTAAAAAATAAAAATTTTCAATTACCTGATCTGGCTTCCTGACGACTTGAACTTCGTATGACAAGGCGTCCGGCTCCGCGCTATGCTCTCGGACCAGGTGAATCCGCAAGAGGCTGGAGCGAGAGAACTGCTGGTTGCAGACGGGACAGAGCAGCTTGGTCTGGTGCTCCCGCTCGTGTCGGCGTCTGCTGGACGGGTCGCTGTAGCGCATGGAGCACACCGAACACTCATACGGCTTCTTGCCTGGACAAGCACACAAACACACGGACAATAACAATAATAATCATAATAATAGATAGCATTTGTATAGCGCAAATCCCCGCTCAACAGCAAGCTCTATGCGCTTCACATTCTATACTTTTACCCCAGCAGACCTGAGAGCCTTCTGAAACAAACTCAACTTCCTGAAAAGCATACAGAGCAAGCGGCTTATAGGCGCTAAAACACTACCATACTGACATGAGAACTTGAAGAGATGGATGATGGGGACAGACCATGAGAACTTGAAGAGATGGGTGATGGGGAAAGACCATGAAAACTTGAAGAGATGGGTGATGGGGACAGACCCTGAGAACTTGAAGAGATGGGTGATGGGGAAAGACCATGAGAACTTGAAGAGATGGGTGATGGGGACAGACCCTGAGAACTTGAAGAGATGGGTGATGGGGACTGACATGAGAACTTGAACAGATGGGTGATGGGGACAGACCATGAGAACTTGAAGAGATGGGTGATGGGGAAAGACCATGAGAACAGGTGTTTTTGAGTGTGAGAGCGACCTAGTGGAGAAGTGAGCAGCGATCTACGATTGTTCACGTCTGGGGTACTTTTCGTTGGGGTTTTTTTTGGTAAGTGTTTTAAAGCACTCGCAACTGCATAAGGTCATACAAGCGCGCGGGACACATTAAATATTTTCAGTCAATAGGAAATTTTGAACTCTGCCCGCGTGGCGGCCGAAGCCTACTCTTATTGATTTTGGACCACCAAGGAATCTTTGTCTTGCCCAACTTGCACACGGGGACCTCCGAAATTTTTCTCCCTTGTCCAAGAAGGCTAGGTGAAGATCTTTCCTACCAGAAGATCAGGACTACGGCAAGGAGTAACAGTAGAAAGGCTGCAGAAAGAGTAAAGAGCCCAGAGAAAGGGGTAAAGGAGGTGAGGGGGTGGGGGATAAAGTGGAGACGAAAGCAGACAACAGAAATTTGCTAGAGAGCAGGAAAGGACGTGACAGGAGACAATTAAAAGAAGAAAAATGTCCGTCGCTATCAGGGCTCGAACCCGTGACCTATTGAATGAGAGGCAAACACCTTAACCCTACCCGTACGTCGTGTTTTACTATCGTATCCATACGACGTGGGGAACTCTGTGCCACCACTTAACCCTATTCGTACGTCGTGTTTTACTATCGTATCCATACAACGTGGGGAACTCAGTGCCACCACTTTCCAAAGAGGAAATTTACTCGTTAATCCGATCCGTACGCTTTGCATAGGCAGTCTGTCAAAATTATTTTTCGAGAAATGCTGAAAGTTTCAAAGAGACCTTCGTACTAGAATTATTTTAAAATGTGAAGAATACAGCCCTGGGGGGTAAAAAATAACCCCAGGGTGTACAAATAGGGTCGACCTCTCGACCACGAGAGCCCCCGCCTTTTACAGCTGGGTTGCAAGCGCGAGAACGGAACTGAATCGCCACTCTTCCCTGAGGAACGCGATTCATGATTCACTTCAGCGGAACGCAGAACAGTATCGCCTTCCGATTCACTCCCCTGTGGCTGTCACCACCTTGTGGCTAGTTTGTAACCTTCTGCTGGGTCGCGGGTCGAGTCACGAGCGCAAGAACGGAACGGAACCTCTTATTTTACAAAAGATGGTATAGTCCAATCCCCCTATTAAAACAAAATGAACGGGGTCCAACCAATAGACAGAAGGAATTTTATGGAGCCATTGATGATACCAAACCGAGAGACTTTCTCACCTGAGTGTATGATCTTGTGGCGGTTCAGATCTGAAGCATGCGCAAAAGCTTTGTTGCAAATATCACAGCTAAACGGCCGTTCACCTGAGGGAAGAAAGAAGGTAGAGATCACTGGGAAGAAAGAAGGTAGAGATCACAGGGAAGAAAGAAGGTAGAGATCACAGGGAAGAAAGAAGGTAGAGATCACAGGGAAGAAAGAAGGTAGAGATC
>NW_004797634.1:359334-379944 GCF_000002075.1 Aplysia californica | reverse complement strand
AGAGAGAGAGGGAGGGAGGGAGAGAGAGGGAGGGAGGGAGAGAGACAGAGAGACAGAGAATTGAATTATACATTTTTCCTTACGGTACATTCAGAGCAAAGAAAAGTTTCTCTACTCAAGACCAGTATGAAGACAAGACAATAGTTACTTTAACAATATGAAAAGTTTTACAGCACTAATGACTCCTTTAGTCTTGTAAGACACCAGAAGGTAGACGCCTTGTTTGTTTGAGGGAACAAAAGCACATCCCCACAATAACAATCGTTAAGGGCTAGGAAAACGTTTTTACTTTTGTGTTAGAGCACTTGCAACACAATTAGGTCGTATAAATGCCAAAGAATAGAGTTGTAAATTGGAGCTAGAGAATAAGATACAAAATTTTAAAAAAGAAGAGAGATACATACATATATATATTATATAGAGAGAGACTTTCCTGATGAACAATATTTGGTCAGGAAGAAGGAGGAAATCCCACCAAAGTGCCCAGAGCAAGACAGAAGTAATTGGAGGAGAGTAAAGACCTACAATCCACCAGTGGCACCCTCTAACCACCCACTGGAGGCAGACAAAGGCAACAAACAATAACACAGAAAATAACAAAGAAGGCCAAACTAAGTCAAACATAATGATAGGAGGAGGAGGAGGAGGAGGAGGAGAAGAAGAAGAAGAAGAAGAAGCAGGAGGAGGAGAAGAAGAAGAAGAAGCAGGAGGAGAAGAAGAAGAGGAGAAGAAAAAGAAGAAGAAGAAGAAGAGGAGAAGAAAAAGAAGAAGAAGAAGAAGAAGCAGGAGGAGGAGGAGGAGAAGAAGAAGAAGAAGCAGGAGAAGGAGGAGGAGAAGAAGAAAAAGAAGAATTAATAATAATAAATAGCATTTGTAAAGCACATATCTCAGCTCAACTGCAAGCTCTATGCACTTTGCAATTTATATATTATTACCCTAGCAGACCTTCGAATGCTCAGAAACATCCTTGGTTTCCTAGGGAAGTATACAATGCAAGCAGTCTATTCACTACAATCGCTCAACAAACATTATGCGGGCAGTATTGCATACAGACGTATCTCAAAGGCCGCCAAAAATGACGTACGTCTGTATACAATACTGCCCGCTAACAAACTGACGCCATCTTTCACGGTCTATACCTCTAGTAGCCAATTTCCATTCCCACCTTGGTGACCCGAGGAAAGTTTGTGTGAAGTGCCTTTCCCAAGGACACAAATTCAGGCCCCTGATGGGGTCTGAACCCCACAACCTTTTGGTTGCAACCAAACAGCCTAACCACTAGACCACCAACATCAATACCTGTATGGGTTTTCATATGTGACTGCACGTAGATCTTCATGGCGAACCGCCTGCCACACACAGAGCACGCAAAAGGCTTGTCACTGGAATGTGTCGTCATGTGTCTCTTCAACACGGCAATCTGGCGGAAGTGGCGGCCACAGATGTCACATGACAGAGGCTTGGCGCCAGTGTGGCGCGCCATGTGCTCTTGTAGACTGGCGTTGCAGCTGAACTTCTTTTTGCACTCGGAGCACTCAAACATCTTGATGCCTGGGGAAGATATTTCACACGGATTTTGGGGGTAAATTATGAGTTTTGACTTTGTTGACCCTATCCGTACGTTGTGTTTTGCTATCGTATCCCTACGACGCGGGGAACTCTGTGCCACCACTTCCAAAATGGAAATTTACTTGTTAATCCAATCTGTACGCTTTGCATAGCAGTCTGTCAAAATGATTTTCTGAGAAATACTGAAAGTTTCAAAGAGATCTTCACACTATAAGTATTCTAAAATGTGAAGAATACAACTCCGGGGGTACAAAATGACCCCAGGGCGTACGGATAGGATAAAGAGAAGCACATGAGCAAGATGGCAGCTGTTTACCGCAAGGCAAAGCAATAGGCCTGTCCACTGAACCGACAAACAACACAGGGCGGGAAGAAAAGAAGGAGGACGTACCAGCAGCACCCTCCAACCATCCACGCGGTAAGTTCAATTGGCCTACCCTGCCAAACACTAAAATCGCATTCAGAAGACATGGCACTTGTCTCGTAAGAGTTTTACGGCACTTGCAACACAATTGATTCACTGGGGGCTCCAGTGGCTAAGTGAGTAGTGAGTTTTGACTCAAGCAATGTCAAGCAAGTGTCGGTGACACGGGGATCAGATGGGTGGTCACTGGAGTGTGTCCTTGAGCAAGACACGACAACCCTAGCTCAAATTACAGGGCGCTGCACAGTGGCGACCGACAGTGGCATTGTTTGTAAACTGTTCTGTATTTGTGTAATAGTGTGTATTTATGTATGTATTTATGCATGTATGTATTTATGTATGTACGTATTTATAATTATGTATTTATTTATGTATGTTTGCCATTGTAAAACAAAGTGCCCTTCTGGAACAAATAAAAGTGTAATTTATTTATTTTATTTATTATTTTATAAGGTCATCATAAAAGTGCCGAGAATAGATGTGTTACAAGACAGTAACATACACAAAAAAAGAAGGAGGAGGAGAGATAAGGACAATGCATGTTTGATGGGAAAGAAGGAGCAAACCACACCAGAGCACCCGCCAACCACCCATGACATGGCACTCGGCCCACGAGGATGACAACAACAAAAATGCAAGGAACATGGCATACTAAAATAAATTTTTAATTCCGAAGTGCGAAAAAAAAGAATAACAACAATGACGTACAATTCTGTTTCAAATTAAATGTGCTACATCTTTTCCATTTCCAGGTTCTAAAATATTTTTTGTGCTGTATTTTTGTTCCCTTGTTATCTGAGCCAAGTATTGTCACAAGTTGAAAAAGCTACAATGGAACACATCTCCGAGATGTAAAAACAAATGAAGTCGAAATTGTGACCTTGGGAAAGGCATTTTAGACAAATTTGTCTCACTTCACCTAGGAGGGACGGTGAAGGACATTGTCAGTTTGTTACTGTTTAACCCTATCTGTACGCCCTGGGGTCATTTTGTACCCCCGGGGTAGTGTTCTTCACATTTATGAATACTTCTAGTACGAAGATCTCTTTGAAACTTTCAGTATTTCTCAAAAAATCATTTTGACAGACTGCTGCGCAAAGCGTACGGATCGGATTAGCGAGTAAATTTCCTCTTTGGAAAGTGGTGGCACAGAGTTCCCCACGTCGTATGGATACGATAGTAAAACATGATGTACGGATAGGATTAAGTGGTGGCACAGAGTGTAAAACACGATGTACGGATAGGGTTAAGTTGCTTACACTACACATACTTCCAGGGATGCCAACAATGTTTCTGAGTATTCTAGGGTCTCCTGGGACAATAACAGATGTAAAGCAAAAACAGCACGCTTAAGATCACGGATATATATATATATATATATATATATATATATATATATATATATATATATATGCCAAATAAATGCAATTATTACTACTATTATCAATTGAGCAAATTGAGTATTTACCCATATGGCTGAGCTGATGTCTTCTCAAACTCTCTTTTGTTCTCAGTCTTTTGTCGCAGCCTTCAAACTGGCAGGGAAACGGCCTCTCTTCTGTGTGGGTGATCAGGTGGGCCTTGGCGTTGCCTGGGGAAAGTCCAGGGAGAGAAAAACAGTGACAAATGACACTGATAAAGTCCTCCTTTTCAAAGCTGGAAGCAAATCCTTAATGACTGACCCTTGATTCACTTCGCATAAGATAAACATTTACTTCACATACGATAAACATTTACTTCACATACGAAACTTCACATACGATAAACATTTACTTCAAATATGATAAACATTTTTGTCACATGATAAACATTTACTTCACATACGAAACTTCACATACGATAAACATTTACTTCAAATATATGATAAACATTTTTTTCACATATGATAAACATTTACTTCACATACGAAACTTCACATGTGATAAACAGTTACTTCACATACGATAAACATTTACTTCACATACGATAAACATTCACTCATACCGGGGGGGGGGAATTGGAGATGAAAGCAGATGACAGACCAGGACTACTGACTATAGAACAGGAAAGGAGATGCAAGGAAAAAAATTTTAGAGAACAAAATGTTTTCCTCCCTGTCAGGTTTCAAACCTGGGACCTTTACAGTGAAAGGTGAACACCATACCTATAGACTAAGACCAGGAGATATATGTATACCTCTCAAGGAAAATATTCTCCTATAGACTAAGACCAGGAGATATATGTATACCTCCTATAGACTAAGACCAGGAGATATATGTATACCTCTCAAGGAAAATATTCTCCCACAGACACAGCATTTGAATCCCGAGGGAACTTTCACGATCTGGTTCTTTGTGTCTGCTCCGTCGGCTTCCACACCTTCTGACGACGGCTCTTGCGCTGGGTCTGAGGGAGGAGAAAAGTTGTAGTTTTAGTAAAAAGTTTTACGGCACTTGCAACACCATAAGGTCATATAAGTGCTGAAGACTAGAGGTGTTACAAGAGAGTAACAAATACAAAATAGAAGGAGGGGAGATAAGGACGGTAGATGCTTGATAGGAAAGAAGGAGCAAACCACACCAGAGCACCTGCCAACCACCCACGAAGAAAAGTTTACACGTGAGACAATAAGAGAAGAGGCTCAAATAAATAACCCCCCCCCCCCCCACAAACAAAATAAATAAATGAATACTTAGCCATGTTCAAATGATTGAAGAGGAAGAGCAGCTTTAAAAAAAACAGACCATAAACACACAACACAAAGATGAACAGCACACAACATATATGAATTTTATTTTTTTTAATATTTTTAAAAAATTCCAAACCAGCATCATATCCAGGCCTTAAATCTTGTATTGTGTGCTTCCTTTTTTTTTTTTTTTTTAAATAGTAAAGGGTTTTACAGCGCTCGCAACTGCATCGTCTGCTCCATATCAAGGAACGTTTAAGTTTAAAGTTTTAGTAATAGTTTAATGGCACTCGTAAACACAAAGAGGTCAAATAAGCACGGAAGATTAGACGTATTTTTAGAGAACATATGAATAAAAGGAGGAGAGATAAGGACAATAGATGTTTGATAGGAAAGAAGGAGCAAACTACACCAGAGCACCCACCAACCATCCAGCTTCAAGGAATAGAAGAGCTCTAACTCTGTGATCTGAACAGACCTTGAGAGAAGTTGACTCATCTTTATCTATACAGCAAAGCATCGGGGCCTCTCATGGTCTAGAGGTTACGGTGTTCACCTCTCATTCAATAGGTCCTGGGTTCAAAACCTGACAGCGACGGAAAATGTTCTTCTCTGAAACGTTACCTTTCACCTCCTTTCCTGCTCTCTAATAATGTTTTGTCGTCTGCTTTCGTCTCCACTTTCTGCCCCCACTCCCACCCCCACTTTTCCCCCTCCTCTGGGCTCCTGACTCTATCTGCAGCCTTTCTACTGCTACTCCTTGGCTCCTTCTTACTGCTGTCTTTCAGCCACACCCCTGATCTTATGGTACCGTAGGAAAGATCTACACCTAGTCTTCTCGGATAAGGGCGAAAAATCTTGGAGGTCTCATGTACAAGTTGCGCACATTAAAAATCCCTTGGTGGTCCAAAATCGACAAGATTAGGCTTCGGTCGACACCCGGGCAAAATTTAAAATTAATTCCTACTAAACTGAAAAATGTTTATCATGTCCGCACGCTCACATGAACTTATGCAGTTGCAAGCGCCGTAAAACACTTACCAAAACAAAACAAAGAATCGTTTGCAAGCTGTACAACTGTTTTAAGCCCAGCGAGCAACATTTTTCAGGAGAGTGAAAAAACTACTTCATCATTGTTTTAAAAAAACTGTACCTACATTATGCATCCTCCTGGCTTTTTTCAACATTTAGAATTTGAGCTTTGAGAAAAAATTTCTCAAACACAAGCAACCAATACCAAACAATAAGAAAACTACAAACTGCAATAAAAACATTTTTCTAAATTTTGGGTATAGAACATCTGAACAGTTACACAACAAAATTCGGAGTCACTGCTCACCTTTCAACGGTTGCGGATTTTTCCTAGGCCTCCCTGTAAAGTAAACAAAATATAAAGTTAACAAAAACTTTTTGTATAACAAAGTACAATTTAAAAAATTTATCTTTGAAAGTCCTTAAACCAAGTTTTAAAAACATATAAAACGACACCCCTACCTTTACCTTCTCCAAAATAAAACAAACCCTTAACTCCCCCCCAAAAATCAGCCAAAAAAACATGAAATGACAATTTAATTCAAATCAGTAGGAACAAACATCAAGCTGTTTAAAAAGAGTCTGCATGTCGTTACAACAAATAAAACACTATAAGAAAACTTCTTGTAAAGTTGATGTTTTTGTGTTTTTACACCCACATTGACACACAATCTAGATTATCACAGAATGGGCTCTGGCCCTGCCAGTCTGGATCAAATTCCGCCAAGAGGGATGCAACATCCCAGCCAAAAGATCAAGATTATATTCGATAAAAATTCTCCCAGCTCAAGAACCGAAAGAACACTGATGTCTTAAGAGAGTGTAATGACTGGTGAAACCTGTTGATACTCACCGCGACCTCTTCCAGAGGGAATTTTCTGTACCTTCGGCTTAGCTACAGTTTTTTCTGGTTCAAAGGAAGCATCATCTTCTTCAGCCTCATCTTTATCCTCTTCACCAGCAAATATCCGATAATCACTGCAGAGTCAGGAAAATAGGTGTGTAGGAGACCCTAGCTTACAAATGATTGAACAGTAACCAGTTTCAATAACAGTTGTAAAACTTGCATACAATTTACTACATTTGAAGGATTTCTTGACAAAATACTTAATCTCCCTTTGCAATATCTGAACTTCCTCTTTTATCCCTTTATAATTGTGAGCGGGAACTATTACTATTAACTTTAACGTGTTAAAAATATTTTGTCACAAAACTAAAATCAGAACAAATTGTAGTATTTGTAATGATTATGATAAATAACTGAATTTATACTGCGCGTACCCACGCTCTACAGCATACTCTATGAATGCGATTTACAACTATTATTAGCCCAGCAGACCCTAGAACAGCCAGAAAACATTCTTAGCGTCCCCAGAAGCATACAGTGCAAGCTGTGAATTGCATGCACTCAAACACTAACAGGACCTTTCGCTGTCTATAGCCAGGAACCCATTCCCACCTGGGTGACCTGAGGAAAATTCGGGTAAAGGGCCTTTCCCAAGGACACAACATAGGGCCCCTGACAGGATTCAAAACCATGACCTTAAGGTTACAAGTCTGCAAGACCTAACCATAACGTCACTGCCCCCACAATTTTACTATGCTGCAATAATTCACCTTTGTTTCAAACAGTCTACAACAGCAATCTTTGTACACTGCAAGTATAATTTATCATGCAAGAGGCAACCTGTAAACTTGATTGTAAACTTACCTAAATTTTAAAGGGATGTATCTTTTTCGGCTAGGAAGATGACTGGAATTCCTTTCTATGTCGTAGTCGTTAGCTTGAATGGCAATCTCTCTCGCATTGCTCTTTACAGAGCTACCAGGGAGTTCTTGGGCAGAAGTTGGAGCTCTGTCCTCAACACGTTCCTGGAGCAATGACAGGAAATCATTTTATACTTCGAGACAAAAAGACATGAACAAATTTAAGTGCATTCTTTCACTTATTATTTGGCATAAAAAGCAAACCACACTTCATACCCTTTAATATCAGATTTGCATTAACTTCAAAACAGAGGAAACTCAGACACAGTTCAAGAAAAATTAGCCCTCATATTGCTAGAAAGAGTACATGATGAATTTTTTTGTACTTAAACTTTTTTTCTGGCAACTAGATCTAGATTCTAATCTGAAATGGAAGAAGATAAATTTGCGTTTTTAAAGAGCTTGATTTTAAAACTTGTTTTTCTTGACCATCAACGATACAACTTATCAGTTTTGACTACTGGACAAATCATACTTTCAATTTGAAATCTGGATTGAAACTCAAAGTGAGTGGGATCCATGTGAATGTGATTATTAAACAAAAAAATTGGAATGCCCAATAAGTCTTAGTTCTGTACATCAATAATTGAAGACACACGTAATCTCTAAGGACTTTACAATTCAGGAAGGGAGAAAGGACATCATGCACGCAGCATCGGAATGCACTGTGTTGAAACGTTTTGAATAACCCAGAAAGAAGGGAAAAGAAAGATTTTTAAAATAACATAAAAAAGAAAAAGAGGAAGAGTTCCTTTACCTGTTGGGAAGATGAAATATCCGGTCCTTCATTTTCTGTGACTGCAAATATTGTTTCATCTTGCCCAGGGCCAGGGTCACCTAAAAAATGTTGAAAATCTTACGGCTCGAAAGAAAGAATTTTGACTGACAGACATATAAATTATTAAATAATCAAATTATTTAATGGCACAAGAGACAAATCACCATGTATACCTCCATTCATACTTGTTCAATGTTTTACTGTACACCTAGGCTAATTAATCATTTAGAACTAGATCTACATCAAGATCTAGATTCTAGTATCTTCGGGCTTGGACTGATATCTGAAAATTATCAGATAGCCTAAGAGTGAAAACCAAGCCGTCCAAGCATTTGGCCTTAATAATTCCTAAATTTAACATGCATTGGCATCTACACAATCAGCTCAGATTACTGTTTTGCCTTTGCAGTGGCACTGTAAAAAGTTATAACATTAATCATACAGATCAAGAATCTACACTTAGGCCTACGGTGAATTAGCATTGACTATTGACATTGTTATTGACATCTTCATCATAGGCCTCGTCTAGAATCTATATTATAATAAAGATAAAAAATACAAATGATAGAGATATGGGCTCTATTACTACTTAGTTTGTTACAACTGAATACAGGCCGAGAGATTCCAAGCGACAGTGGTGACAGTGCGACGAATTATTGCAACAAAATTATGTTGAAAGGAGACCAAGATCTAATCTAAGATATTAATTCCATTCCGGAACAACATCGTTTGTAGCAGAAGCGTTTGGATTCTGCAGGCATTTTCAATATCCAAAGCGACAATGATAAGATTCTTGGAAAATATTATTGGGTGAAGAACAATAACAACAAGACAAGGGACCCTTCTACTTCTGGTCATGATGGCAAAACAAGGCCGGACATGAGGAAATTACTACACAGCTTATGAGATTTCAGAAAATGCCCCATTTTTAATAACACAGCGATAAAGAATTCATCAATCTAAATTCATAATTAGCTAAACTAAATAGAAAAGGAAGAAGGGAAATAGCATGCCTTTATCAACGCCACAAGGGGCATCCATGTTTCCCAGCTGGTCGTCACTGGGGCAGGTCGGGTTATTCGTGGTCGGGATGGCTATATGCAATTGCCTGGGAATAGAAGACTCACCTGCCCTGTTGTTCCCAAATCATTCGTTTTCATTTTCATTGTAACCTCATAATTAGGCCTTAAATTGGTATACATTGTTTTTATAATATTCTAATGTTCAAGATTCGGAAAGAAAATAAATCAGAGTTTATTAGCTGCTATATCTAGTAGTGCTAGACTAAATCGAGTGGCATATTTTCTGACAGGGAAAATAAAGCCATACCCTGCCACGAACTAAAAAGAAAAGCAACCCCCCCCCCAAACAAACAAACAAAATCCCCTAATCAGCAGATGTGACTTAAACTTAAACGGAGGTTTGCTCCCCCCAAAAAAAAGATCTTTTCTTTTAGAATGCTTTTGTGGGTTAGGAAAAAAATTACATGTCGTGTATATTTCAAGTGCCAAATCTGCGTGCATCTCATTTGTCAGCTGTGTGTTCTCAAAAAACGTGTAGATCTATACGTATACATAATGTAAATAATTTATTGCCCCAGTCTTTTTTCTCACCAATCACCTGTTCAAGTTCTAGCCCATTCATAGTAAGTTGCTCTAAGTCTACCGCTACCTATTTTGCATAAAAAATCCTTTTTAGAACAAAGGAAGATAGCGCCTACATTGAAATCTGGGGGCAAGAAGTATGTGTGCTGTGGATGGCTCATGGAGTTAGACCTATATACGTTCTTAACGTTCTCTGATCGTCTAGAGTTAGACCCTTTTAAAGTGCCTATAGTGTAGGCCTACATCTGTGGGGTGGCTCCGCCACTATTCCTGAAGTGCTGGGGGGGGGAGATGCGCTTGCGCTATTCTCAAGCTATGACATTCACGACTTTCCTGCCATCGAAGTAGCTATCCGCAAATCGTCTTAGGGCCAACACCGCATGCGCGACCCGAGTAAATAATGTGACTTTGCCACCTCTCATGTCACATGACTTGAGGTCACATGACACCCACGGGGGCGACATTTTCACCAGAGAGTCTGATTATTAGTGTATACCACAAAAGGTTTTTTTTTAACTACTGGCATAATAATACTGCGTTGCACGACAAGTCAAAATGGGTATCAAAACACGAAGTTATTTTTTTTAATTAAAAAAACAACAACAGTCCCTATCACTATCACATAGAATCTAGTATAGATCTAGTCTGTTTCTCCTCTTTCTTTTATCAATCAGTCGGATCAGTCTCCCCCCCCCCCCCCCCCCCCTTCCTCTCTCTCTTTCTCTCTCTCTCTCTCTCTCTCTCTATTTCTCTCTCTTTATCTCTCTTTCTTATTCTTAACTTTCCTTATCCGTCTTCCTTTCCCAGACACACACCCCCCCCCCCGGGGGTATGGGGGGGGGGAGCGGGAAGTCCCATAACTGGGGCCACACGACAAGGGGGAGGGGGGGGGGGGGGCTCCCACCAATATATTTATTATACATATTATAATATAGGCGGAGAATTCTGCGGCCTATAGCTGTATAGAGTCAGATACTTGTATACCGTGAATTGGACTTCAGTGACATCATCAGCGACTTGGCCGAATGAAAATCGAGACTAGTTCTCCAACCATTCTCTGGTTTGAACTACGTGTGTGTAGATGTATTTACTTGTTAGTTAGACTATATCTATACTGTGTCCTGGACTAGAGACTCCATCCATTCTCTGGTTTGAACTACGTGTAGATGTATTTACTTGTTAGTTAGACTAGATCTATACTGTGTCATGGACAATTAAATAATTTAAACTGAATTTCTCTGTGGCCTCCCACATGCTTAATACAGCCTTGCCCCTACCCCTAGTTGTTTTAATTTAAAATAAAAAAAAAAAAAATACGGCTCAGAATAGCTGGCACTCTGAAACAAGCAAGTGGGTGGTTGGCGGGTGCTCTGGTGTGGTTTGCTTTTTTTTTCCTATCAAACATCTGTCGTCCTTATCTCCCCTTCTTCTCTTTTGTTTGTTACTCTCTTGTAACACCTCTAATAGTCTAATCTTCTGGCGCTCATATGAGTATAATGATCTTATGCAGTTGCGAGCGCCGCAAAACGTCTACTACTACGGCTCAGAATGTCTTTGCATCAGTGCATGATTATAATATTGTTGAGTGTGGCCAAGTATATTTTTTGTCTTGGTGAGATGCCACGGAGGAAGGTTGTGAAAAAGACATTGCTCTGTATCTTTTTCTGAACATTCTTTTGGTTTCAGTGTTCTCAAGGACTCGACCGAGCCCGAGAGCTTAAATCATTCAATGAATGTTGACGTTGTTTTGGCACAATTTGGTTTCTTTTTATTATGCTCAAACGAGTTTTAAAACATCCGGGTTGTCGGGTGATGAGCTTTGTTTGCCCGTGGGCAGTGGAGTGTAGATCTAGTGAAGAGTTTTTATCTTCTAATTTTGAAGGATGGGATGTCGACATCAGTGCTTTAACTTGTCCTATCTAAATGTTTTGTTTTTACATTGAAAATGTGACTTCTTCTTAGCTCTCTCTTTGTAATGGACTGTTTTCACTGATGTTAAAAATGTCTCTAGGACAAGAATCAAAGCACTGAGCTTGTGGGATGTTGGCCTCGGCCTGGGGGGCTCTGCGGGACCTAACCCCCCCCCTGTCCAGGGTGACAGCCTCCCTCAACTGCCATCTGTGGTGTAGCGGTTAGGCGCTTTGTTGTCACACGCAGGAGACCCCAGTCCGATTCCCCAGGGAAGGGAACTTTTGTTATTGAGTATCTCGGCCTTTTTGCGGGGATAGGAAACAACACCCACTGAAGGGAGAGTGAGGTTGACGTTGGTCGTGAGTTACGCGTTTATCACGCGCCAATGGAGTCCTGCCTCCTGCACCTTTTGGGGCTACACACCTAGATCTACTCCAATCATTAGGACGCGGAAAATGGGGATAGAGAGGGGAGAAGGAAGAAAGGAACGATTATCTGCAAAGGAAAAACGTCGCCATAATCAGACAGCCACCGGAACAATCAGTATCGATACCTTGCGGGCTTTGGTGCTGGGGGGAACTGAGCACTTCTGGACCTGTCCGGTGTGCAATGACGTTGTTGCCCAGGACAGGTGATACAGGTAATACAGGGAATACAGGTAATACAGGTAATCTACTCCTAGCCTTGTTGTTGTTGCCCGTCCAGGCACAGGGGAGATGGTCTGTTGGTGTCAACAACTGGCCACTTGTCCGACTCAGAGCCACGTCAGTGTGAACAGGGACCACCTCGCGCAGGTTCGGCTGGCTGGACTGGGAGAAGTTGTATGAGACGCTTTCATGGGTTTTTATCATCTTCTTGATCTATATATATAAAAGTGGACTTGGGAGGCTTTGTGCACCAACTCCTCCCTTATTACCTAACCCACAACTTTGAAACTTTGCAGGTGCCTACAGCATCCATGTGGCTGGGGCCTAACTTTAAAATATCCACGCCAACCGCTTTCCCTGATTTTTCAAAAATGCTTTGTTTCGTCCGCACAGAATCTTGGGAAAGTCCGTCTTCTAAGACGCCAAGTGAGGTTTCCGTTAACTAACCATGCGCACTCATTTCACACCTGTGACATTCTGGAGTGTACAACCACGAAAGCGAAACAGAGAATCAATCTATAGGCCTACATCTATTATATATATTTGACAACTTGGAAACACGTGTCTCTTTTCTCAAAAGATTTGTTGCTCCATTCCAGTAGTGTAAATATAATTAATAGGCCAGTGACTTTCAGTCGATGCGAATGCACCGATCATTCCTTTCATCCAAAGGGGGCCCAGATAGTTGAGCTAGTTATATAAGTTCCTTCACCCTTCACCAGCCCCTGACCCCTCTGGGAGGAATAAAACATCCCAGCAGCAAAACAGATAGGTACTCGATACAAATTCTCTGCACACGAGAATCCAAAACGTGCGACGGTAAAGCACCTACCCGCTACACCACAAATGTCATGTCCACCTCAAGGACCTGAAGGGGCTCTCGTGGACTAGAGGTTATTTTTTGTTTTTGTAAAGTGTTTTACGGCGCTCGCAACTGCATAAGGTCATATGAGCGAGCAGGACACACCTAATATTTTCAATTGGTAGGAAATTTGGAATTTTGCCCGGGTGGCGGCCGAAGCCTACTCTTATCGATTTTAGACCACCACGGGATCTTTAACGTGCGCAACTTGCACACGGGTCCTCCGAGATTTTTCGTCCTTGTCCGAGAAGGCTAGGTGTAGATCAGAAGATCAGGGGCCTGGCTGAAAGACAGCAGTAAGGAGGAGCCAAGGAGTAGCAGTACAAAGGCTGCAGAAAGAGTCAGGAGCCCAGAGGAGGGGGCAAAAGGGGGTGAGGGGAGAAAGTGGAAATGAAAGCAGACGACAGAACATTGCTAGAGAGCAGAAAAGGAGGGGAAAGGAGACAATTTTAGGGAAGACAATTTTTCGGTCGCTACCCGGATTCGAACCCGGGACCTTTGAATGAGAGGCCAACATCATAGGGATGAAACCTTGTTTTTAGGCAGCTTATGTTTAGGCATCCAGCTCTGACAGCAAACAACATTAAATATTCTGGATGGAGAGCCAGAGGAAGACCAAGGCGACGATGGAGTGAATCTGTGGCAGACACCCTCAGAGCTCACGGGATGTCGCTCCTACAGGCCACTCGCCTTGCTGCAGACAGACGCCTGTGTCTCCCCGCGACACCCACCGCTACAAGCGGATGAGGCTAGCTGTATTAAGAATGTGGTGCATTTTGTCCACATATTTCTACACTGACTGAGCAAAGCAGAGAAAAAACTCATCTCGAAAGAATAGAAAGAAAACAAGTGTTTCAAGATATCATATTTATTACATATACATATCATGATAACACAATGTAGTTGAAAGTGAAGAAAGATCCCGTAAAAATGTCCCAAGTTCCAACGGTGAAAGACGGAATCTGAAAAAGAGAAGATTATTATAGCTACGTGAAGGAAACAATCACTGCAATATTTAGTTATCAAACACGTGGCTATAAGCTCACATTCAATGACTGACCAAAACCTCCTGACTCAATGAAAAGAGAAAGAATCCCTTCTTCTTCTTTTACTCACTTGCCTTGCGAGTCCTTCTTATTCACAGTACTCTTATACCGCTATTCATAATGCCATGTGTACACCATCACTGATTGTACTGAGATAGTACGAATGCCAGTTAGAGTTTTAATCTAAAGAGCCTTTGTATATTCGTTCATGCACATAAATTTTGTGTTAAGATGAAGGGCATCGTAAAGTGTCTAGAGCTGTAATGTACACGAGATAACACTCAAACATGGACAACAACAGACCAAACAAAATAACTCATCCTTAAAATAGCCTGAGTCGATAGTGCCGTAAAACACCTACTCAATCAATCAATCTAAAAGTAGCCTCTCCTATTAGGGGCACACTTGTCCAACGGGGAAAAAAAAAAAAAGAAAAAAGACAACTAGCTTACCATAGACAGTTCATGTCTCAGTGTTGGGCGTCTCTAAGACAGTCCCACACGTTTACACAACCGCACCGCTGACAAGAAATACAGTGTCTTTCAAGCACCAAATTTGTTCTTTAACATGTCTTTCTTTGTAGGCTACTCAAAACATGCACATGATGAAAAGATTTTCACATTCTGCCGATTTTGTTGTGTGTGCATGCTAGACTATCTTTAACACATTACACCCTAACTCGCCCGGGATCGCCCGGGAATTCCCTTACGCGCTCCACCCTGACTCGCCCGGAACCGCCCGCGCCGACCCAGCGTCTTTAGAAACGAAAGTCTCGCCTTGACGAGACTCTGGGACCGGGATGCGGTTCTGGGCGAGTCTGGGTGGAGCGTGTAAGGGAATTCCCAGGCGGTCCCAGGCGAGTCAGGGTGTAAAGTGTTAATTAAGCCTAATGAGATAGGGGGCAAAAAAACACTGAACTAAATTGACAGAAAATATTGCGACAAAAGCACATACAACGTGACCGAGGTCAAAGGCTGAACAAATACTGGTACCTTGAGGTCCCCTAGGCAGTGACACTTGGTGCATAGTTCTTCGATATCCGCTCAAACTCAGACTCCTGCAGCAGGGGAGGAAAAAAAAGGAGGAATTTAGAAACGTTATACCTTCTCTCAAGGCATCCAACTCTTTACGTTTCACATTTAAGGTACAGAAGGAAAACATCCTTTTCATTAAAAACAAAGCTATACCAGCAGTACCAACAAAATTCAACCAACAGAAAGATGAAATCAAGCCAAGAACACAGCATTATCCCACATCTGTTATACTATCAAATTTCATTCCACAAGTACGATATTTGTGTATTCAGTGGAACCCACTTGAATGCAACATGGTTCATCGGAAAACAGCCATAAACTGAGAGCAAAGAAAATACCCAGTTTTAAAACATTCTATTCAACCAACCTCTCTAAACCAAAACCAGGCCCAACCGCTGACTATCTGACCATCCTGCAGACTTTGGCTTAAATGGACTCCATTGTATTTCGAGAAAGAAAAACAAGTTAGTTAACAGCAGCACAGAAGTAGTACTTTGCAAAATCACCAGTCCTGTCTATTTATCATTACTGCACAGCTCAGTGATCATATTCATCTGGTTTTATAAGTATTCACTTGACCTTAGAGCATGCATCAGAATACCACTGAGTTTCAATCTGAATACCGAGTATGTATCTAGCTTAACATTATTTGTTTATATTACTGTTCACATTATGCATGTGACTGTAAGCCTGTCTGTGAGTGCAAGCATACTGTGTGTGTGTGTGTGTGTGTGTGTGTGTGTGTGTGTGTGTGTGGACAATAAAGATGTATCTTATCAAACCTTTTGCAGATAGTCTTTGACAAACGGATGGCTCCTGTGTGCATCCTTCAGCTGGGAGATGTACCTGTTGCTGACCTGCACAGAAAGTTTTAGTGGAGGTTTTACGGCGCTCGCAACTGCAAAAGGTCATACGAGAGCCAAAGGGTGGATGTCAACAGAGAAGTCTTTACAGGGAATCAGACTTACTCTGCTCACCTCTCTAGCTTCAACAGCACAAAGTCTGCTTCGACTATCAAGGCACCCCGGAAATAGCGAGTCACAAGAGTGTGACAAACATAAAAAAGAAGTAGAGGAAAATGACAATAGTAAGGATTAGGAAAGAAAAAGCAGCAGTTCCTTGTTGCAGTTCAGGCACAGTATGAGCATGACATTGATAAATCAGCCCATTTACAATTACAATTCTACTGTGCATAAGAACATGGTTAATGTCCCCCTTTTGGGAATGGCCTAAAGACACTTCAGTCAGTAGCACCGCCCCGAGGGGTTCTGCAAGAAACAAACACGGTTTCAGGGATATTCATTATAAGAGTACGTATTATTGTGCGTTTGCAAGATCTATCCTTAGAGAGTGGTTTTTCAAAATCCCATGGGAGCGATAGAACTGTCCTGAAAGAGGGAAAAAGACGAACATCTTGTCACAACACTGGTTATTCCTGGCACTCTTTAAAAAGCAGGTAAATCACACTTTTTAGTTTTCTTATTTCTATCAATGTAATGTAAAGCACTCTGTAAACTGTCTCAGAGGAATTGCGCTACTGATGGCCTATGCTCCACTTTGAGTTGTGAAAAAGGGCAAGAGACAGGAGAGGGATAAATGAAAAAAAGGGCAAGAGACAGAGAGGTATAAATGAAAAAAAAAGGCAAGAGACAGGAGAGGTATAAATGAAAAAAAAAAGCAAGAGACAGGAGAGGTATAAATGAAAAAAAAGGCAAGAGACAGGAGAGGTATAAATGGAAAAAAGGACAAGAGACATAGAGGTATAAATGTAACTACTATTATTATCATTATTCTCATTACGGTATTTGGAGGTGGGAAAAGATACCGCAGACAGACACAGACAAGCAGCACAAACCTCCGGGGCTTTCCCTAGGTGTTGACTGAGGAGGATCATGTTGATGATGGTCTCGGCGTTGTTGCTGTCCTGGGGAAGACAACAGGCAGACACAGGTCAGTTTTTTAGTAAGAGTTTTACGGCACTTGCAACACAATAAGGTCATATAAGTGCAGAAGATTAGAGGAGTTACAAGAGAGTAACAAACACATAAAAGAAGAAGGGGAGAAAATGAAGCAAACCACACCAGAGCACCCACCAACCACCCATTGACACAGGTCAGGAAAGCAGACACAGGTCAGGGAAGTAGACACAAGTAGACACAGGTCAGTGAAGTAGACACAAGTAGACAGAGGTCAGTGAAGTAGACACAAGTAGACACAGGTCAGTGAAGTAGACACAAGCAGACACAGGTCAGTGAAGTAGACAGAGGTCAGTGAAGTAGACACAAGTAGACACAGGACAGTGAAGTAGACACAAGCAGACACAGGTCAGTGAAGTAGACACAAGTAGACACAGGTCAGTGAAGCAGACACAAGCAGACTACAAAAGTACAAAGGAATCCGCTTAAACCAAACGGGGTTAATCAGAAAACATTAGTAAACAAAAAGAAAATAGAATCCCTGGGTTTTTTTTCAATTTCCAATTTAAACAATCCCTCTAAAAAATTCTTTCAGTCCTACAGATGTTGGTGTAAGCAGACTCAACTGTCCTCACCAAACAACGATACAACTGTTGCAAAACGTAGAGAAAAACACCAAGAGTCACCCCCAAAAAACCAACCAAACAACAAAAAAACCCCCAAAAAACTGATTATGCCAATAAATCGCGATCTCAAAGCTTTCTCGTCGTATCTACATTTTTTTTAAACATTGAAAGTGTGACTTCTTCTTAAGCTCACTTTGTTATGAACTGTCTTCACTGTCATAAAAAGAAGACACGACAAGAAACTGTCCCGGAGGTTTTATGCATCCCGCATAATTTAGCAAAATTTGATTATTTGTTGCATAATTTCTGATTACTTTCCTTTATCATTCTTTGTTAAAATTAACAGAATCGCATATTTCACATTTTTGTGCTCAGTTTGCATAATTTCAGATTTTTTGGGGCATAAAACCGCAGGGACAGAAGAAAGCACCAAGGTCGCGATACAATGCAAACAAGAAAATAAATTCAAACTACAGGACAATACTGCCGTGCCAAGGCAGACCGACGCATCTGCAAAAATTAGTAATTTTTATATCTTTGTTTAAATGGACGCCTATACCCATTCTGCATCTTGTGTCAAAGGCAAGAAGACGTATCTGCACAACAAATAGGAGATTTCACTATGGCAAACAGACGTCACTGAAGGGCCATGACCATATTTCCAATGGCAGCGCGCGCGGCGTAACCCAAAATGATAAAAAGTGCAGATACGTCGCCCTGCCCGGGCCCGGCACAACAGAAAAACCTCCTCACTTTGTCCATGGCCTCCTGCAGGACGGACTCGGCGTCGTCATAGCGCCCCTGGGCCAGGTAGCAGGCGGCCTGGCCATTGAGCAGTAGCGGGGTGCTGCTGTGTTTGTCTGCCATCTCTTGGAAGATGTAGTAGGCGTCTTGGAATTTGTCCCCTCCCTTCATCAAAGGAGACAGATTGGTCGTTTCAGTAAGATTTTTGAAATAGTTTTAACAAAATGTTTTACTTCACTTTCAACAAAATAAGGTCATGTAAGTGTCGAAGATTAGAGGTGTTACTAGAGAGTAACAAACACAAAAAAGAAGGAGGGGAGATAAGGACGATAGACGTTTGATAGGAAAGAAGAAGCAAACCACACCAGAGCACCCGTCAACCACCCACAGTAAGAGTTTTAGGGCTCTTGTCACACAATAAAAGGTCATACAAGCAGCAAAGATTAAACGTGTCACTGGAGAGTAACATATAAAGAAAAGGAGACGGAGGGATAAAGACGATAGACGTTTGATAGGAAAAAAGGAGCAAGTCACACAAGAGCACTGCAAACCACCCACAAGAGAGAAAGAAACAGAAAAGAATTAACAAGCCGCCAAGACTAACAAACACAGAGCAACAACTACGACTAACCAATCAAGCTAATTGAATTTTTGTTTTGTTTTAGTAGAGGTTTTACCGCGCTCGCAACTGCATAAGGTCAAATGAGCCCGCCAGAAGATTAGAGGTGTTACAAGAGAGTAACAAACATAAAAAAGAAGGAAGGGAGATAAGAACGATAGATGTTTCATAGGAAAGAAGAAGCAAAACCACACCAGAGCACCCTCCAACCACCCACAAATTGAATTTGTTGACTTGAAGTTTGTAAAACTTTCTTGAGCAAATAGGTGGCCTGATTTCACCAGGAAACTCATCAGAATGAGATAAAAACGCTTGAAAAGAACAAGCAGGAGCAGAAAATACTGGAGCATCCACCAACCACACACTTATAATTTCTTTGTTTTTCTTCTTTTAATGTAGTTTTTTTTTGTAAAGTCCCCACGATCATTTAAGAGGCTGGCTCCCTACCCTACCTGTCAGGGTCAGCCCGGGCTAAGGGGGATACAGCAACCCAGCAGACAGACTGAGATACTCCATTATAAACATTTTCTCACCCCTCGGGAAGGAATCCAACTCAGGCCTCCTGCGTGCGACATCCAATCACCTAACCACTACATCACAGACGCCAGGATAATCTCTACCAACACAAAGACGTTTAAATACACAGTGCATCCACAAACAGACCCCCCCCCCCCTTACATAAACACTTACTTCCACATCATTAACCAGCAGTTCAGATGTACTGAGCCCAAGATTTGGAATTCTTTAAAAAATTAAAGTTTCTATATTTGTGATATCAGTTGCGAGTGCTCCAGAAACATTTTGTCGAGAAATTCATTGTAACTGCTCAAAAGAGAAAGAAAAGATACATAGTCTGGGCAAAGTTTTTAAAAGAATTAAAGTTTTTTTCTCTCTCTCTCCTGAAAAATTTTGCTTTCAGAGCAGTTGAACATTTTGATGATGTTATAATTATAAGCACAAAGAACCAAGTACATCACTCAAAAAGAACGTTCAAGAAGATCCAACATCAGAGATGAAATTCAAATTTTCTTTAACTTCACATTTTGAGCACCTTCCGGCCAGCCGAAGTGTTGTACACCAGAGAGGGTGACAAGAGTTGCCACCTCCCAAAACTTACCACGGACAAGTTGAACCAGCTGAAGTGTTGTACACCAGAGAGGGTGACAAGAGTTCCCACCTCCCAAAACTTACCACGGACAAGTTGAACCAGGCCTGGGCCAGCTGGGTCACAATGTTGTCCTCATCTGCGTCTTGCATCCTCTTCAGCTCCTTCCTACAGGCAGAAACAACAGAGACAGAAACAAATCTCATGAAAGTGTAAGAGCCAAAAGAAAAGAGAAACGATCAGATAAAACAAAGTAAC
>NW_004797634.1:350058-359056 GCF_000002075.1 Aplysia californica | reverse complement strand
GTTGTGGAAGCAGCCAAGTACAGATGCAGACAACACTTCCATCCACTTATCAACCTCAGGAGCCCTGACCTCTTGACCCTACAGAATCTGTGTACCTGAGCTCCCTCGGGTGGACAGCTAAAATAACAACACGGTACCCTGAGGGGCAGGTGCGGTGTGCAAAAACGGTGAAGACAGTGCACGTTCAGGTCTGTAGGGTCAAGTAGGCCGACAGGCTCCACTCCAGTCTTAGGCGCTTAAAAATAGCAAACACCAACTGCGGCACAAAGAGCAAGGTCGAGCGACACAAGTCATCTACGGGAGAACAGCAAACGTACTTTGCTAGATCCACTCTGTCAATCTTGAGCAGTGTCTGAACCATCAAGGCCATACTGGAAAACAAAATAAAACAATCAATAATTTCGTAGAATTATCCCACATAATCAACAGATAAGACTAAGTTATCTTTCGGTTAAAGAGTTATTTTTGTACAGTGAAGATTTATTGGTACTTATAGCGAAAGACAGCACAAAAAAAGAGGTACATTACTCTAAGAAAAAGGAGAGTAAATCATAACATTTTCTTTATTATCATCTAAGAACGTTATCTTTGACAAAATGAATCCTGTTTGTGCTTCAAAAGTAAATTGCCAACAGATCTGTTCTCAGGTAAAGATTTTCTCCCTTACGATTCATGGCCATCAAGAGTCAATTTCAGCTGCATTCTGAACTTCAAACTCCCGCCTCAACATAGGGCAGTCCTTCTATATCTTCACTGAAAGATATTGAATCAATATAAATTCTTATTCTCAATAACTTTTCTTCATCAGCATCTGTGCTGCAACGATTAGGCCATTAGGCTCTTAGACTTTGCATGCAGAAAACACCAGAGCAAATCCCACTACAAGAAATTAGCTCTCTTCCAGGTACTTGAATTGGTCTGCTGCCATGTTATACCCTAATCAACAAAGCTTGGCCTTGACAAGGGCTGATGGAGGCGTAAAAGTTCACCCAAAACGCTCTTCATCTACGGCACAGTATTTGACCTTAAGATACTGAAATGATCCAGCACTCAAAAGTCTCAAGAAGTATCTTTGTCCTTACCATTCCAAATTGTCAGACTGGTGAAGAGTTCTCAAAGCAGAATCATAGTTCTGAGAAAAGGTGCAAAAGAATACAATTACAAAAATGAAAAGATTCTCAAACACAAAAATAACAACTATACACATCAGGAACAAAAAGGTTTGCATGGTTTGCCTAAAAGTAAACATCATTTTTCAGAGGGAAAATCAAACAAGGAAATATTTGGACTTTTTGTTTGTGTCAATCGGCTTCACATCAGCCATAAACTGACATACAATGATTATTTTCGGAGTAAAGGAATCCAGTCTTTTCCCCCCTGAAAACAATGAGTCATCAATCACAGGCAGTCCCTTCATATTTTTTCAACCTAAACACCCCCCCCCCCCACCCCCCTTTTTTCATACAACACAACAGATAATTTCTTCAAGTTCTAGATATAGAACAAAGCTCACCAGTTCGTGGTAATACACCGACGCAGCCATCAATAGGAATGTGTTGTTGGTGAGATCAACATTCCCACTCATCTGAGAGTCAAGCTCCTTCACAATGGCATCCCTGAGCAAAAGACAAACAGTCCCGGGATATTCAACGTAACGAAGTCAGGGGATATTCAACAATGTCACCGGTTGGGAAATTGAATTAATACAAGCTGGGCCCCCTTTCGATGAAAGGAACGATCGGTGCTTTAATATTAACTAAAAGTCATTGGCCTACTATATTTACACTCTACTGGAATGGGGCAATAAATCTTGAGAGATTCAAAAAATTATAAGGTCTAGATCTATACTCTCAAAACAATAATAATAATAATAATAATAAATTACACTTTTATTTGTCCCAGAAGGGCACTTTTTTTTACAATGGCAAACATACATACATAAATACATAATTATAAATACGTACATACATAAATACATACATGCGTAAATACATACATAAATACACACAATTACACAAAATACAGAACAGTTTACAAACAATGCCACTGTCGGTCGCCACTGTGCAGCGCCTCGCAAAATATCACTTCCGGATTTTCTGAAATTACAAAGACAGAAGCGTCGGCCTACAAATGCGATCGGCGAAATAAAGAAATTTAGCTTTTTGCAGCAAAACTGTCTCTAAATTGAAAAAACGAAGGGCACCATGCTCTGGAGAATATTTTAAAGAATCTTTTGGCGAAAACCGCATGTCGATCGATGCAGCCATTAAAAAGCCTTTTGTATAGCAAAATTCAGCCACTGCAAACAGATAATAGAAAAGGGAGTAGCTTATAAGTCTACCTTCGGGACTCATTTGCCAGGTATTCAGCAAAAGTTCGCACAGCCTGTAGTTCTGGAGGACTGGAAGATCGGACCTCATCAAGAACAACTCCATACTTCCTCTGAGCTATGTATGCTCTGTACATCAACACATCTCGGTCGGTCTTCAGCTCAGCACCAACCTAAAAAAAAGAAGAAGAAAAAAAGAAGAAAATAATAACAACCAACATTATATTTCAAAACTATTCAGTGGAAAGAAAATTGTGTTGCTTTCTTTATGAAGAGAGTGGGGTACAAAGAAAAATGAAAACATCAATTGAAAACAGCTTTTTAAGCAGAGTAAGAAACAGGCGGTCAACAGATAGTTACGACAGAGGAAGGAATAGGCGGTCAACAGATAGTTACGACAGAGGAAGGAATAGGCGGTCAACAGATAGTTACGACAGAGGAAGGGATAGGCGGTCAACAGATAGTTACGACAGAGGAAGGGATAGGCGGTCAACAGATAGTTACGACAGAGGAAGGGATAGGCGGTCAACAGATAGTTACGACAGAGGAAGGAATAGGCGGTCAACAGATAGTTACGACAGAGGAAGGGACTGAAAAAGACACAAGTGATAAGTCTACAGAGACCAACTTCTCAGGACAGGAAATTGAGGAAGGGGACAAGTTAGAGAGTTGCAATATCCCGGGTAGATGATCTAAAAATTACTCTACTATGACTAAAACTACAGCATGAATTTAATGAGCAGAAGAAGAACTACTACCCATTGTCCACCTACTGACCATTGGCCCACTTTATTCCAATTGCATGAATGGTTACCTCATGATTTCGAGCATCCATAGTTTTCTTTTTTTTTTAGGTAAAGTGTTTTACCATGCTCACATCTGTATAGGGTCATATGGTCACATAAAATAATTGAGCGCACGGGACACAGCATTTTTTGGTCCAGTAGGAATTAATTCGGAATTTTACGCAACAATTTTGCACAACTTGCATACAAGACCTCTGAAATTTTTTTTGCCCTTATCCAAGAAAACTAGGTTTTAGATTTTACCTACCATAAGATCAGCTGAAAGACAGCAGTAAGGAGCCAAGGAACAGCAGTGAAAAGGCAGCAAAAAGAGTCATGAGCCCAGAGGAGGGGGGAAAGGGGGTGAGGGGGCAGAAAGTGGAGATAAAATCAGACTACAAAGCAAGAAAGGATGTGAAAGAAGAACATCTTTTTGAGAAGAATATTATTCCGCTCCTGTCAGGTATTGCACCCAGGACCTATTGAAAGAGAGGCACCTTACCTCTATGCTACGAGAGCCTCCCCCAATATTGATGAAGTATCATTCCTCAAAATCGTACAACATAGAGGGAATTTCAATAATGAATAAAAGAGAGTGTTAGTAACTTGCGAGAGGCACTCAGCAGAGCCAAGGCTCAAAACAATAACACCCCCCCCCCCTCCAACACTCCTTTTCCACTCTCAATTCAACCAGAGACTAAATTCTATCATCATTAGCAAATGACACAGTTCCCCACTTTAAACCCCCCCCCCCCCCCCCCCGTACTCTGAGAAGTGGTTTGAAGAATGTTTGATTACCTACGTGTGTTAATTGTACATAATTGTCTTGATTATAACAGTTTCAGTACCAGCTGTTTTTTTAAAACTATCACATTTTTAGGTCTTTAACTCTTTCCGGACGTAGATTTTTTGGGTCTAGACGTAATTAACCTGTGGCTCGATTTGGCTATGCAGGTTATGTACAAAATAACTTCATAAAGTAAGCATATATGTCAATCACTCATGATATAATTGAAGGAAACTGAATGAGGAATACATCAAACATTAAAAAGGATTAATTTTTAACATAGTCATGAGTTACAAGTGAGAAAAATACATTTTAAAACTGGAAAAAAATTACACTCACCAAACAAATGAAAGCAAATTAGCAGAACTATCAAATCATATTATAGTAGATACGCCTAAAGCATAATCCAATAAATTCTGAAAGCACTACTTTTTATTTTATAAAATTAAAAAAGAAATCCAATTTTTGTTTGAGTTTGGTATTTCTACTGAGTCTGATTACTTACATCGTTACGTCAATACAAGACTGAAAGAGAATGAATTCCCTCATTTATCGCCAGACGCTTTGCCAAATGAAACTAGATTTTTGTGTTTCCTAAATCCTTTCAAAGTTTTCAATAACAATAAAAAGTACCAATAGGCCTACATGATGGACCATGTCAAAACTAAACAAAACTGAGGCATCTCATCCTCCCTGCCAATATATCGGTGATACGTCCGCAAGGTGTGGCCACGCGCCGATTGGATATTGGCGATACATCGAAAAAGAGTTTAAAAGATTTTAGTGGAAGGGGACCATGGTTAGATTGTACTTTACCGGACCACCAGTCTGAACTACTTTCGCTATGGTGCCCCTGGTGCCTAGTGGTCCGTTATTCTTCCTCTCCGAGCTTCCCTACTCAGTCTTCTAAGTCCTCACCCTTCGACTGCTAACAACCGACTGACGTCTCTTACCGGGTTTTTCAGTCATCACGACTATGCCACCGTGCCCTTTGACCCACGACCCTGACACCTTGAGGCTAATTGCTCAATCTACTCACGTGGTCCACTATTAATTTGCTCGCGACTCTGCTAGGCTGGGCCTACTCCTGGTCCGGCAAAGTACAATGGAGGGTGAGAGATGCGCACAAGAGCTCATTTGCATAATTGCAACCCCCTCGGCCCTGTTCGTGACTTGGCGAGTGCTGCGAAGCAAAGCTCGGCCTGTTCCAACTCTAATTAGATCTACCCCGATTGTCCACTTAGCTCCGTGGTTCGCTCATGTTATTGTTTATGTGTGTGTGTGTGTGTGTTTTTAAATTATTGTTGCCTGGGGCAGGGGGGCTAGGCCCCCTGAAACCCCCCACTGTTGTCATTTCGCTATGTAAACACGATTGTCCGCTCATGTGATTGTTTTGGGTTTGTGTGTTTTCTGTATTGTTGTTTCCAGCTGAACACCACCCCCCCCCCCCCCCCCCCCTCCCCCCCGCTAGTAAGTATGACACACACATGCCATGTGACATGGTGGTCCACCAAGGTTAAATCCCCTACCCACCCTCAACCATCACCTCTCGCTCACCTCGCCTTGCCGGGCTTGCGCTGTGCGCGAAGTCGCCCGCGGAACTAGATCTAGATCTACCTCTTTAGACTTAGTCCGCACGTAGTGTAGAGAACTAGATTCTATGAGTGCGTAGTTAGGCTAGGCATGCGTAGAAATCACGGGCCGAGACGGGTGGTCCGGTAAAGTACAATCCAGCCGGGTCCATGTCCTCAAAAGGTTCTGCGTGTGTGTGGTGTCTCGCAAGTGTATGTGTGACAACATGTGTGTGTGTGTGTATATGTGTCATGATGTGTGGAGTGTGGTAGTGGTAGGTAGGAAGTAGGCTAGGGCCGGGGGAGGGGGGTGGTGATAACAACAGAGGTAGGCTTATGGTCATGATAGTGATAGACCTACAAACCTCAAGCCATCCCTGATCATATTGAATAGGGACGCTTCATTGTAATACGCTCCTAACTTACTGCTAACCGGCACCGCAGACTGCAGATCAAGCAGAGACGAGAGAATACCGAACAAAACAAGCCACACGAAGTCGATGGCACTGTCATTCACGGGAACCCCTTATAAAAGATTAGATCTATATTGATGGGAAAGAAACAGAAAAAACACTAGATTTGTAGATCTACTCACATTCAGTTTGGGAGCATCATTGATACACTGTTGATAATTTCCCGTAAGAAATGCTGCTCGAATGTCGAAGAGCTGATCAACACCTTGATTCGCCATGTTTACTTTTCCTTGGTCTGCTGGCAAGCGCATGCGCAGCCAACGTGGAAAATACAACAATATCCCCTGAGGTAGTCAATGTTGAGAGTTATTTCCCTTCACTAAGAATTTCTATTATGGTCCATTACTTTTAAGTCCAGTTCTGCCATGGTAACTTGTGTTCTTGATGCGCTTTGACTTTTCAAATTGATTCAGACCTCTTTTTGCTTTTTGTTCATTTGTGTTACAGGCTTTCACCACAAGGCAGTCACGTAAAAATGATAGGACACTGAGAATACACTTTTACAAAAACGAGATAATTCATTTTTCGTCTATCTTTTCTACACTAAAAATTAGAACTTTGTGCTTATATAAAGTATAATACTTGCATGTGTTTTGCTCTACATTTTCGTAGTGCATTGTACGCCTAAATGGTACAAGATTAAAAAATGGTCTAAATTCTACTACTCCTCCCTCATTTTTCCCCTAACCTAACCTTTTCCAACATGTCCAACTTTTTTTTTGGTAAACGTTTTACGGCGTTCGCAACTGCATAAGGTCACATGCGTGCGCGGGGACATGAAACATTTTTCGGTTGGTAGGAAATTTTGAATTTTACCCTACTCTTATCAATTCTAGACAATCAGGGGATCTTTAACGCAAGCAACTTGCACACGGCCCCTCCGAGATATTTCGCACTTGTCTGAGAAGGCTAGGTGTAGATCTTTCCTCCCAGAAGATCAGGGATGTGGCTGAAAGACAGGAAAAGAAGGAGCCAAGGAGAAGCAGTAGAAAGGCTGCAGAGAGAGTCAGGAGCCCAGAGGAGGGGGCAAAAGGGGAGGGGACAGAAAGTGGAGACGAAAAAAGAAGACGACAGATAGTACATTGCTAGCTAGAGAGCAGGAAGGGAGGTGAAAGGAGACAATTTTAGAGAAGAAAATTTTTCGGTTGCTACCTGGATTCGAACTCGGGATCTTTGAATGAGAGGCGAACACCTTAACCTCTAGGCCATGAGAACCCCCTGTCCAACTATGAAGGTGATGATATTATGATTGATGACACTAAGTACTTAGCAGTTTTATTCCATGAGTTTAGAGTTTGAGTAAAGAGAAGCACATTGTCACAATAACGGTCTTGTCGTGTCAATGACCGTTACATAGTGTCAGTAAAGAGAGCATTGACACAATAACGGTCTTATATAGTGTCAGTAAAGAGAAGCACATTGACACAATAACGGTCTTGTATAGTGTCAATAAAGAGAAGCACATTGACACAATAACGGTCTTATATAGTGTCAATAAAGAGAAGCACATTGACACAATAACGGTCTTATATAGTGTCAATAAAGAGAAACACATTGACACTATAATAATAGTGCAGGGAAGAAGCCTCTTTGAGTTTTGAGAAAATTCTCAATATGCTGAGAGGATTTACATTCTCCATTAACACAGGTCTCTTTGGTTTGGTTTTAGGGCACTTGCAACACTAATAGGTCATATAAGTGCCAAACATTTGAGTTGAGGTGTAAGTGTTCCAAAAAGTGACATTCAAAAAAAAGAAGGGGAGATAAGGACAATAGAACATTTGATTGGAAAGAATGAGAAAACTACACCAGAGCAACCGCCAACCACCCATAAAAGGGGAACAAGAGTAATCAAAACCCTCCCCACACCCAAACACTGGCTGGGGGTATTTTTGTTTTGTATGAGTTTTACGGCACTTGCAACACAATAAGGTCATATAAGTGCAGAAGATTAGAGGTGATGATAGATGTTTGATAGGAAAGAAGAAGCAAACCACACCAGAGCACCCGCCAACCACCCACGGCTGGGGGTAGGAGTGCTGTAAGGGAAATAAACAACAGTTGGATGTAAACGAATTAAAAAAAAAAAAAAGTATTTAAAAGAGGCAACAACAAAAGCAGTAAAAAAAGATAAACAGATCTTGAAATAAATTAGGACACTAGACACCAGTTTAGTAAGAAGACTTCCAAGTTCAGCTATTTTCAGGAACCAACAGTGCACATGCACTGAAGAAGGAGTATGACGAAGGGGAGAAAGAGAAGAAGAAAAACAGAAAAAAGAAAATGAAAACAAACACTGAGAAAACAACCACCGGTACTACTACAACTACTGAAATAAAACAAGAAAACTATCAGCATCAAAATCCTCCAATATTTTAATACATTTTGGCAAACAGCGACACACCAAACTCAACTTCAATTGTTCTTCAAAACAAAGAACAAATAAAGTTCTGCAAAAGTTTGCATGACGAAGCGCGCAACTTAATATTCACTAATAAATGTCTTGTGGTCACTTAATGAAGCAAACAAATCTCACAGTAAATAGCACCGGACTTTGTGACTTTGACTAATGGTGGGCTAACACTACATCTATATATCATCCATTTTGCATTATGGTTTCAGAAGAGTAATCTACAGTCACTTCGCTCTTTTCCTCATGATCAACTCAGAAGTTTGTGGACGTACGTGTGTCATGGCTGTGAAATCAGGTGCTCGTCAAAATAATAAAATCGAAGAAACCGACATTTTTCCGTCTGTTGGGCAATTTTTCTTTTTTTGGGGGGAGGGGGGGGGCTCAGCACCTTCTATGTCCCTTTAAAAACATTTCCGTGTAGATTTTCTTTTTATTATTATAGTAGAGGGTTTTACGGCGCTCGCAACTGCATAAGGTCATATGAGCGCCAAGGGGTGGGTGTCAACAGAGAAGTCTTTACAGGGAATCAGACTTACTCTGCTCACCTCTCTAGCTTTAACAGCACAAAGTCTGCTTCGACTATCAAGGCACCCGGAAATAGCGGGTCACAAGAGAGTGACAAACATACAAAAGAAGTAGA
>NW_004797634.1:345736-347828 GCF_000002075.1 Aplysia californica | reverse complement strand
AATAATATAGTGTAAAGCGCATAGAGCCTGCTGCTGAGCGGGGATATGCGCTATACAAATGCTATCTATTATTTTTATTTTATTATTATGTTATTCCTTGCAAAGTTGTTCAGGCCATTTGTGAATGTTGTTCTTTTTTGTCTTCCTCTTCTCCTACACAGCAGCAACAGCAAAACTCTCACAAAATATGTGGGTGGTTGGCGGGTGCTCTGGTCTGTTTTGCTCCTTCTTTCCTATTAAAGAGCTATCGTCTTTATCTCCCCTCCTCCTTTTTTATGTTTGTTGTTACTCTCTTGTAACACCTCTAATCTTCGGCACTTTTATGATTTTATTGTGTCGCAAGGGCCGTAAAACTCTTTCTAAAACTAAACACCACAAAATGCTTTAAAAAACAAACACAAAAGCAGAAAGTCCCCTTGCCCTTTCCATGTTAGCGCACCGTTCAGCACCGTTCAGCACAGTTCAGCACCGTTCAGCACAGTTCAGCACCGTTCAGCACAGTTCAGGTTGGCCCGTAACAGAAGCCACAACACATTCACTTTTGATCTTTTACTTTTTCGTGGAAGGGAGTGGGAAGGAAGCGTTTTCGACCAAAAGAACCAAATAAAAAAACATCCATGAAGTTAAACAGAAGTTGGGAACCAAAACTTTAAAACTCCTCAGAACCACACCCCCAAAACTGACCAAATCAAATACAACTTTTCAAAAATTTATATGCACGTATCCAATTAAGTTCAGGATAGTCGTAAAAAAATTTTTGAACGACTGTAAACTGTAAATCTCATTTTACAACTCCATTAATCATCAACAATCTATTTTGACTGAAACCCTTCAGTCAGGGCTAAATCAAGGTCTACCACACTGACGTTTGGTTCAACTGCTTGATCACTGTTATTTCGCTTTTCTTGTAAATCAAACTTCAGACCGAAGGGCTAGAACCAAAATGGCCGCTGGATCGGAAAAGTAAAGTAAAGTAAAGTAAGTCAATCAAACTCTCTTCTCAGGCATAAATAAACAGTACACTTGATGAACTTAAGAGAACAAAAAAGGCACGCGCAATGCATGAGGTACATAGACAATAATGGGTATTTCGGTTTTTGTTTCCACCAAAGTTGAGCAAAGTTCGAATTGAAAAGACAAAATCAAAAGAAAGAACACACATACGATTTCGAGACTACATATCTCCGGCACCTACCCTGTAACCTAGTCTAGAAAATTAACCTAGCGAGGGACATTCCCAATAGCTGAAAGTCATTATAGCAAAACAAATGGTCGTTGAAATTCCTAAAATATTTGGGACTAGTCAATCCGAATACAATAAGAAATACAATAAGCCATACAATAACATATTGACAGCAGATTCCAAGCGTTTCAGTATTTCATTACCACATCCTCGCATCAACTACAGATCTACCCCGTTCACCAGAAGAAAAAATCTACCAAAGGACAAAATGCATCATAACATATACATAATCATCATCATTATCATCATCATCATCAAGATTTCTTCAGCCAGTAGCCTACAGAGGCCAGAGCGGAGGAAAAGGTCTGTAGCGCAGAATGACTAGAGCGAGCCTGGAGCAAGAGAGATCCCGCCTCGGCCCGGTGACCCGCCTCCGACAGCTGACGGGCGACCTGGGTCGGGGTCGCGACCTCTGGAACGTCTGAGTCGCCCTGAGACTGCAGGATGTGCTGTACCAGGGGAGAGTACACGGGCATTGTGACCACACGAGCGGCTAGGTTCTTGTGAAGGATCAGCTGGAGCAGTTCGCAGTCGTCCACACCCTGAGGATGTCGTGGGGAGTGGGAGGAAAGAGAAGAACATTGGTGCAATAAAGTAGGTCATTTACTGCTGGCAAAGACAAGACAGTTGGAGGAAAGACAAGACAGTTGGACGAAAGACAAGACAGCTGGAGTAACAATAAAGTAGGTCATTTAGTGCTGGGAAAAGACAAGACAGTTGGAGTAACAATAAAGTAGGTCATTTAGTGCTGGGAAAGACAAGACAGTTGGAGTAACAATAAAGTAGGTCATTTAGTGCTGGCAAAGACAAGACAGTTGGAGTAACAATAAAGTAGGTCATTTAGTGCTG
>NW_004797634.1:340409-341680 GCF_000002075.1 Aplysia californica | reverse complement strand
AAAGAACAAGTTAAGACACAGTATTTTTCACCGGGTGATAGTGTCTAACATTCATGATGGTGATGCAAGCCCCATGTCCTATATCGATGTTTAGTTTAGTGAGAGTTTTACAGCACTCGCAACTGCATACGGTCATAAGAGCGTGAGAAACACAAGTTGGTTGCATTCACAATAGCTCACAGCACGGCTTGATTTTGGTCAATATTTCTATTAAAATGTTAAAAATTCATGACATAAAATCTTGGTGTAAAATAACATTTTAAATAACGTTATTCACAATTTACTGTAGAGGCCAATGGCCTTTATAAAATCAAGAATTCTGTTGGGATCAATGACGAAGAAAAATACTTTCTTCCGGTCTCCCCAAAGAGTGGACATTCTGTTAAGATGTGTCTAATGGTAAATCTGTGTCGCATACGACACAGAACGGCTTCTCATCTCCCTGATGAAGGTATTTGTGGGTAAGGGAGGTGTGTCTGATACGTCATCGAGTACAGATGACTTCGTCTCTTCTGGAGAGGCCCGAAAGTTTTCATGGACCCAGTTTGGGCATGATGTTATTTAGTTAATTGTTAATTTGTTTCTTCCAATGTGTCTCCCACAGACAGTCTTTATCGATGTTCTAAATGAGCTACAAATTGACGGCGAAAAAAAATAATGAATTCTTCAGACCCTGCGGAAAATGCCTGCAGGAACTCAAGTTTACGAATCGTAGCAATAATGCTTTTATATAAAGTACATCTACTTTGCAACGATTGGCCTCAAGTTGGGTAAAAATCCGCACAATTTCAGGAATCCACATTTCCAGAAATTCAGCAACTCTGCTTAACTGTACATCCCATACCTGAATGGACAAGAAAAGGCCGGCCACAGAATGAGGATCTTGGAGAGGGAGACAAAGAACCGTCTGTTGTCACACTTGGCCAGGATGGTGGAGAAAAGTTCCAGTCGCGCCTCCTCCGAGATGATCTTATCCTCCGACATCTGAGTTGGAGAAAGTTTTAGTAAGGTTTTAGTAAGGTTTAACGGCGCTCGCAACTGCATAAGGTCATACGAGAGCCAAGGGGTAGATATCAACAGAAAAGTCCAAACGGGGAATCAGGCTTACTCTGCTCACCTCTCTAGCCTCAACAGCACAAAGTCTGCTTCGACTATCAAGGCATCCCGGAAATAGCAGTTCACAAGAGAGTGACAAACATACCAAAGAAGTAGAGGAAAACAACGATAGTAAGGATGAGGAAGGAAAAAGCAGCAGTTCCCCCTATGTTGTT
>NW_004797634.1:338060-339254 GCF_000002075.1 Aplysia californica | reverse complement strand
TTATAGAGGTGTTACAAGAGAGTAAAAAAACAAAAAAAAAGAAGGAGGGGAGATAGAGAGGATAGACGTTTGATAGGAAAGAAGGAGCAAACCACACCAGAACACCCGTCAACCACCCACTCCTCTTTCCTGACCTTCTCCAAAACTCGCAGCACGTCAAGGCGCGGTGGGACCTCGATGGCCGCGTCCGAGCAGAAAGAACGGAGGAGTGACATCACATCCTCGGCCTGAACCAGGTCACCGCTGGGGGAGGAAGAGAAACAGCTGTCAACACACATACATGCATATACACACACACGTACATACACACACAAAGGAGTGACATCACATCCTCGGCCTGAACCAGGTCACCGCTGGGTGAAGAGGAAGAGAAAACAGCTGTCAACACACATACACGCATGTACACACACGTACGTACACTAATACACACACACACATACACACTGGGGGAGTGAAACAGAAAATAGCTGTCAACACACACACGCACAAACACACACATGTACATACACACACACATACCCACACGTCCGTACACACACAACCTTACACACACATACACACAAGGGGAAAGGAACAGAAAACAGCTGTCAACACACACACACACACACTCACACACACACACACACACACACAAAGGGGAGTGGAACAGAAAACAGCTGTCAACACACGCACACACACACACACACACACACACACACATTGATAAATACACAGACACAAACATACACACTCATCACATACATACATACACTGACACACACTCAGATACATACACAGTCAGACACACACATATGCACATACACACAAACACATACAAACACACACATAGAGAAGTGGAACAGAAAACAGCTGTTAACACACACACACACACACGCACACACACATACACAAACACACAGACACACACATACACAAACACACAGACACACACATACACAAACACACAGACACACACATACACAAACACACAGACACACAGACACACACATACACAAACCAGGTGTCACAAACTAGACCTCCCCTTGCCACAAACTGGACGTACCCGTTGTCACTTGACCTCCCCTTGCCACAAACTGGACGTACCCGTTGTCAGACCTCCCCTTGCCACAAACTGGACGTACCCGTTGTCACTTGACCTCCCCTTGCCACAAACTGGACATACCCGTTGTCAGACCTCCCCTTGCCACAAACTGG
>NW_004797634.1:329131-336490 GCF_000002075.1 Aplysia californica | reverse complement strand
GGGGGAGACAGTTTTGGTTAAAGTATAAGAAGTAAACCACACTAGAACGCACACCAACCACCCACATAAAAACTAACAGACAGTGGTCAAAACATTTTATCATAGTAAAATCTGTAACAGTCGTCAAAAACATTTGATCATAGTAAAAACTGTAACAGTCAAAAACATTTGATCATAGTAAAAACTGCAACAATGATAATGATCTGAGTTTATTTGAGTAAAGAGAAGCACCTCAACACGATAATGGTCGTATATTGTGGGGTAACACATGAGACAGATACTGTGTATTACACAGAAAAGGCCAGCCCTCAACGGGCCGGCTGTGTGACAAAACAACACACCTGCGACAAACAACATGTCTATGACAACACGTCTATGACAAACAACACACCTGCGACACACAACACGTCTATGACAAACAACACGTCTATGACAAACAAAACGTCTATGACAACACGTCATAACAACACGTCTATGACAAACAACACGTCTATGACAACACGTCTATGACAAACAACACTCCTGTGACAAAACAAAACGCCTGTAACAAAACAACACTCCTGTGACAAAACAACACACCAGTAACAAAACAACACGCCTGTGACACACCTGTGACAAACAACACTCCTGTGACAAAACAACACGCCTATGACAAACAACACACGATAAACAACACACCAGTGACAAATAACAAGTCCATGACAAACAACACGTCTGCGACAAAACAACATGCCTATGACAAACAACACACGACAAATAACACGCCTATGACAAACAACAAGTCTATGACAAACAACACGCCTGTGACAAAACAACACGCCTGCGACAAAAAAACACGCCTATGACAAACAAAACACGACAAATAACACGCCTATGACAAACAACAAGTCTATGACAAACAACAAGTCTATGACAAAACAACACACCTGTGATAAAACAACACGCCTATGAAAAACAACACACGACAAATAACACGCCTATGACAAACAACAAGTCTATGACAAGCAACAAGTCTATGACAAAACAACACGCCAGTGACAAAACAACACACCAGGGACAAAACAACACGCCTGTGACAAAACAACACGCCTGCGACAAACAACACGCCTGTGACAAAACAACGCGCCTGTGACAAAACAACACGCCTGTGACACACCTCCTCCTGGTTTCCCTTGGACAGGTCATATCTCTCAGCGTAGGAAGAGAACACGGGGTCTTCAGCCTGGGCGAACGACTGGACCGTGTCATTGGTCAACGACTTGAGGTGGGACAGTCGGCTGTTGAGCTCCAGGCCACACTCTTCCCACGTCATCACACTGTCAACACAAGTAGTCGGCTTTTTTAAAACAAGTTTTAGCAAGGGGACGTTCAAATATAATCTTACGCCCGGAAAGGGGGAGGGGGGGGGGAGGAGGTTACAACAATAGTTTACCAACAACAAAAAATAAATAAAAAAGCAGTATCTCTTTTTGTGACTCTTACCAATTTAACTACCACATTAACACATTTTATTTATTCTTAACGTACCAATACCCCACAGTAACTACCACATTTTATTCATAACGTACCAATACCCCACAGTAACTACCACATTAACACATTTTATTTATTCTTAACGTACCAATACATCCCACAGCAACTACCACATTTTATTCTTAACGTACCAATACCCCACAGTAACTACCACATTAACACATTTTATTTATTCTTAACGTACCAATACCCCACAGTAACTACCACATTTTATTCATAACGTACCAATACCCCACAGTAACTACCACATTAACACATTTTATTTATTCTTAACGTACCAATACCCCACAGTAACTACCACATTAACACATTTTATTTATTCATAACGTACCAATACATCCCACAGTAACTACCACATTAACACATTTTATTTATTCATAACGTACCAATACATCCCACAGTAACTACCACATTAACACATTTTATTTATTCATAACGTACCAATACATCCCACAGTAACTACCACATTAACACATTTTATTTATTCATAACGTACCAATACATCCCACAGTAACTACCACATTAACACATTTTATTTATTCATAACGTACCAATACATCCCACAGTAACTACCACATTAACACATTTTATTTATTCATAACGTACCAATACATCCCACAGTAACTACCACATAAACACATATTACTCTTTACGTACCAATATTCCACACCAAATCAGGACACACGACAAAAAATTATTTTTTTAAAACAAGCCAAAACAAAACAAGGAGACCGCAGTGAAGACATACCCGGTGTCTTCCTGTTTCTTTTTCTTCCCCGAGCCAGACTGACGGGAGAACTTGAGCGCCCGTTTTGTGATCTCGTCTCGCGTCGGGACGTCCAGCTGGAATATACGACATACATCCAAACCATTTTTAGTTCAGGTAAGAGTTTTACGGCACTTGCAACACAATTAGGTCATATAAGTGCTGAAGATTACAGGTGTTACAAGAGAGTAACAAACACAAAAAAGAAGGAGGGGAGATAAAGACGATAGATGTTTGATAGGAAACGATAAAATATCATGAGACAGTCATGCCCGAATATACATCCAAATGATGAAATGTCACAACAAAAGAGATGAGGTGAAAAATGCATTCAAATTATAACATTTTTTATGTCAGACCCATGTCGAGATGACATAATATCATGACTAAATAGTCAAGCTGAAATATACGCCCTGATGAATTAACTTTTTATCTCCGGCAAGCCCTCCCAGCGGCTCGCAGTCAGAGCCCCTGTGTCGGTGAGCCGCTGACAGTGGCTCGGGCACATTCCTTTACGACAACTTGGACATCAAATTGCTTCACAGCAATTTCCTGAGGACAGATCTCTTAGATGAAGAACTATCTAAATAGGTTCACTCGTTTTGATTTAATGACCCGTTTAGTGACGTTTTTTTTTTTTCATTTTTAGATTTTAGGACCAAAGAAAGGGCCCGGCATAGTGGGTTCACCCCCCACAGAGATAAAGAGTTAAGTTTCATGATGAGACAGTGACGCTGAAAGAAACAGCTAACTGACAAGTTGTCATGAAGAAATAACAGATTTTTCAAAGATAAAAGATGCTCAGGTGTCCACATGAAATAACGGCACAGACTTTTCACCCGTAAAAGATGCTCAGGCGTCCACACTTCTGGTTTCCGTGACTTAAAGAAAGGACAATCTGTGCCCCCAACTTTACAGCTGCACATCCAAAGCGGAAAAATACAGCAAAACAGTTTGTTTGTTTGTTTGTTTGTTTGTTTATCTGAGCAAAGAGAAACACATCGACACAAAATTGGTCATTTAGTGTCGGGGAAAAAGTAAGACAAACAGACAGACAGACAGACAGACAGACAGACAGAAACAACAGAAGGCAAGTAAAGTAGTCAGACCTAACAACTGTGCCCTCTGACCACCCACAAAAAGCAGTTATCCTCTTCAAAATTGTGAAAAATAGAAATTCTGAAACAGTTTCCATGAAAGAAAAACCACAGCTGAGACTTTTTAACTACAGACTTCAACATAAGTTAAGGACCACCTTGACAGACAACCCTGATTTTTTTTTTAATCCGAAAAAAAGGCTGCAAGGAATGTCTCTGAAAGTGTTAACGTATTACAAAAGTGTACTGCAAAGCTTCCTAAAGGGGCAAAACCACCACGAGCAGCACGGAAATCCTCGGGGAATTTTACTCAAATTTGCTGTTTTTTATCGACTTGTGTGCGACACCACGGACATTCCTCAGTTAAAATTTCTGGTGCACGTCATAAACGGACATACGGTCTCGAACTGTGCTCACTTTGGTGGTAATATAAGCCGTCGTTTGCGCAAAATCCAGTATCGCATCAATATGTCACCAAGACGAAAGCTGAGAGACTTTGATCATGCCAGAGCTGTGGCATGGCTGTAGGATGGAGTTGGAGCACGAGAAGTTGCCAGACGGCTTGCAGTGTCACACTCTGTCATTGTCTGCTTGAGGCAGCGCCATCAAGCCACTGGATCAGTCCAAGATCGCCCACGAAGACCACTCAGAGTGTTTGCAAGTGGTCCTTAACTTATGTTGAAGTCTGTAGGAGCAAAACTGAAACAACCAGAACAACCCCAAAGACTCAAACTTTGTTCCACTCTCCGTCTACGAGCAGTCAACTACTCCTGGGATCTAGCAGGGGACCGTAAAGAAAAAGAAAAAAGAACACTCACCGTTTTCCTGCCCTGTACTGTAAACACCAGGCTGTCAATCAAACTGACCAGATCTTCTGGTCGAAGTTTTTGTATCCACTCCCCGATAGCTTCATATCGGTGGACCCAGGCAGCCTGACCATGGATAGAAATAGCCGGATTAAAAAATAAATAAAATAAAATAAAATAAAATATCATTCATCTATTATTGAGCCTCTATGAGAGTTTTACGAGACAATGGCACAGTTAGTCAGTGTACGGGTTTAACACCCCTATTAACCCTATTATTAGGTTATTCAAGAGACAGGAACTTTGAATTTAATGTCCATCTCCGATTGAATCACTGTGGCAAACATTTGTGGTGCGACGCAGAGGAATCAGGCGCTCGTCAATTTTTGGGCATAAGGAGTTATTGGTAACATCTTAAAGCTTTTTCATTTGTCCTGCATTTGGTGACAAAAAATACCCATCTATCTTGAATAAAGTTGAGATATTTGCGCTTGAAGGAGGTGGGGTCGCCTGGTTTCAGAGGTCAAATTAGCGAGAAAATGGCCGTCAAAGTTCGGTCACTTCCTTATCTTGAGAGTTTTTGGAAACTGAAAATTTACATTTTTTGTGCCTTTAATCGACGTTTTTCATTGATTTCCACACAGACATGCCTTTTTAAACGGACAAAAAAGGTGTTGAGCCAAAAAATCAAAATTCGATAAAAATTGCCAAACAGGAGGAAAAGTGACAGTTTCTTCCACGTAATTTTTTGGCGAGCGCCCGATTTGACCATAAAGCCTCACATTTATACAAAATACATACATTCAATAATTAATGTTTGTTCATTAGAGTAAAAGAATGCATATCAACACTGGTATGTACGCACGTGTGGTGTTTGGTTATACCAAAGATAGTACATAACAAGATGGGCCAATCAGCCAAAAAAGTGTCCGCCGGAAGTCCGCTCTTTGCTTCAGATGGCGCTGCAGTCTTTGTTTTGAAGCTCTCTTTCGTTTTTCCAGAAGAAGAATAGGAATAGCACCTCCTTGCGTGCGCAGATCGACTGCTGTTCATCAGCAGTTTGGGTTCGTTCAGTGCGGAGTTTTAGTTTTTTATATTTTAATGACCTCTCACCTTTCATTCTAAAGTCAAATTAAACGAAGAAAACAATCACCCTTTCCTCCGGAAGAGGTTTTTTGTCAGCGTAACCATTTTAAAAAAGCATTCTTCCGAAATTTATTCAAAAACTTGCTAGTTTCACTTTGATTTTTTAAACTCAAGTAGGATAACTCTGTTCGCTAAAGGTGCGCTTTTGTGAAGAGGGCGCCACCGAATTTTGAGGACACTTTTTTAATTGTCTCAAAGAGAGAAGTGGCCCCTCTTGTCATGTAGACTCTTTGGTTATACCAAACAAAAACATCCCTGAGGGGCAAGCTACAAACAAAAACAGCAATAAAAAAACCAACAACTGCTCAATCAAAAAGAAGGAAAGGAGGTGGGGGGGGGGGGGAGCTCTAGGAAACAAAAGTAATAGTTGCAAAGGGTATAATAACATGTTGCACAGTACGGATATGCACTATGTAAGTGCTATTATTACTTTTGTTATTACTATTATTTTTATTACTATTATTATTATTACTACTATAATTATTATTATTATTACTATTATTATCATTACTACTAAAATTATTATTTCTACTATAATTATTATTATTGGTACTATTATTATTATTACTATTATTATTATAATTATTACTATTATTATTACTATAAATTATTATAATTATTATTAAAATTTTAAAAATAAAAATCCTGTGACATGCCTAATGCACATTCCAGTCACCAATACCACCCCCCCCCCCCCAAAAAAAAAAAAAACACTCGAAAAATACTTGAAAAACAAGAAGGCAGTCAAGAAGTCGTCCCCCCAGAACTACTTCGACCAAAGTGTACTTAAGTACAGAGGCACTGTGGCCAAAAACAGTTCCGAGGCGACCAAGTGTGGAGACAAACCATGGTATCGGGCAGAGGTTTCCCGTCTGCGTCGGCCCAGAACACCCGGCCGGCCCACTTGCTGTACAGGGAGCTGGGGTGAAGGACACCGCCACGCTGGGGAGATACGAGCGTCATAGCTACAGTCATTACGAATAATTTCCGAAATTCATAATAATATGTAATTACTTACTTTAATTACTTGAAGGTAGAACTGGGGTCTTAGGAAGACGGGGTGCTCCATGCTTCCTCACCCCTCTTCATGAGGGTTCATTTCAGAATAGGTAATTGGTAATAATAGGTAATTAATTCTTATCATAATGGTTATTAATTTTAATAATAATTACTATTACTACTACTATTACTGCAACTATTTCGACTTCTACTACTATAACGACTACTACTACTACTACCACTGCTAATAGTGATTAATAATAACAATCATCATCAGTGATGTTAAGAATGTTTAATAACCCCCACTCGACAGCAAGCTCTATGCGCTTTACACTATATTATTACCCCAGCAGACCATAGAACACTCCGAAACATTCTCAGTTTCCCGGGAAGCATACTGTGCAAGCAGCCGATTAAGCGCTCAAACACTAACAAACTGACAAGATCTTTCGCTGTCTATAGCCAGGTACCCATTCTCACCTGGGTGAAGTGAGGAAAATTCATGTAAAGTGCCTTTCCCAAGGACACAACGTCGGCTCGAACCCCCGAACCCGCAACCTCACGATTACGAGTCCGTTAGCCTAACTCGAAAAACAAGAAGGCGGTCGAGAAGTCGACGTCTCAGAACTACTTTGTCCAAAGTGTACTTAAGTAAAGAGGCACTGTGGCCATAACAGAAGGAAGAGAAAAAGAAAAAAAGTAGAGAGTTTTACGGCGCTCGCAACCGCATAAGGTCATATGAGCGTCAAGGGGTGGGTGTCAACAGAGAAGTCTTTACAGGGAATCAGACTTAGACTGCTCACCTCTCTAGCTTCAACAGCACAAGGTCTGCTTCGACTATCAAGGCACCCCGGAAATAGCAGGTCACAAGAGAGTGACAAACATACACAAGAAGTAGAGGAAAAAATGACAATAGTAAGGATTAGGAAAGAAAAAGCAGCAGTTCCCTGTTGTAGATCAAGCACAGTTATGAGCATGACATGATGAATCAGCCCATTTACAATTCTACTGT
>NW_004797634.1:323556-329031 GCF_000002075.1 Aplysia californica | reverse complement strand
GTTGAGCCAAAAAATCAAAATTCGATAAAAATTGCCAAACAGGAGGAAAAGTGACAGTTTCTTCCACGTAATTTTTTGACGAGCGCCCGATTTGACCATAAAGCCTCACATTTATACAAAATACATACATTCAATAATTAATGTTTGTTCATTAAAGTAAAAGAATGCATATCAACACTGGTATGTACGCACGTGTGGTGTTTGGTTATACCAAAGATAGTACATAACAAGATGGGCCACTCAGCCAAAAAAGTGTCCGCCGGAAGTCCGCTCTTTGCTTCAGATGGCGCTGCAGTCTGTTTTGAAGCTCTCTTTCGTTTTTCCAGAAGAAGAATAGGAATAGCACCTCCTTGCGTGCGCAGATCGACTGCTGTTCATCAGCAGTTCGGGTTCGTTCAGTGCGGAGTTTTAGTTTTTTATATTTTAATGACCTCTCACCTTTCATTCTAAAGTCAAATTAAACGAAGAAAACAATCACCCTTTCCTCCGGAAGAGGTTTTTTTGTCAGCGTAACCATTTTAAAAAAGCATTCTTCCGAAATTTATTTAAAAACTTGCTAGTTTCACTTTGATTTTTTAAACTCAAGTAGGATAACTCTGTTCGCTAAAGGTGCGCTTTTGTGAAGAGGGCGCCACGGAATTTTGAGGACACTTTTTTAATTGTCTCAAAGAGAGAAGTGGCCCCTCTTGTTATGTAGACTCTTTGGTTATACCAAACAAAATACATCCCTGAGGGGCAAGCTACAAACAAAAACAGCAATAAAAAAAACAACAACTGCTCAATCAAAAAGAAGGAAAGGAGGTGGGGGGTGGGGGGGGGGAGAGAGCTCTAAGAAACAAAAGTAATAGTTGCAAAGGGTATAATAACATGTTGCACAGTACGGATATGCACTATGTAAGTGCTATTATTACTTTTGTTATTACTATTATTTTTATTACTATTATTATTATTACTACTATAATTATTATTATTATTATTACTATTATTATCATTACTACTAAAATTATTATTTCTACTATAATTATTATTATTGTTACTATTATTATTATTACTATTATTATTATAATTATTACTATTATTATTACTATAATTATTATAATTATTATAAATATTTTAAAAATAAAAATCCTGTGACATGCCTAATGCACATTCCAGTCACCAATACCACCCCCCCCCCCCCCCCCAAAAAAAAAAAAAACACTCGAAAAATACTTGAAAACAAGAAGGCAGTCAAGAAGTCGTCCCCCCAGAACTACTTCGACCAAAGTGTACTTAAGTAAAGAGGCACTGTGGCCAAAAACAGTTCCGAGGCGACCAAGTGTGGAGACAAACCATGGTATCGGGCAGAGGTTTCCCGTCTGCGTCGGCCCAGAACACCCGGCCGGCCCACTTGCTGTACAGGGAGCTGGGGTGAAGGACACCGCCACGCTGGGGAGATACGAGCGTCATAGCTACAGTCATTACGAATAATTTCCGAAATTCATAATAATATGTAATTACTTACTTTAATTACTTGAAGGTAGAACTGGGGTCTTAGGAAGACGGGGTGCTCCATGCTTCCTCACCCCTCTTCATGAGGGTTCATTTCAGAATAGGTAATTGGTAATAATAGGTAATTAATTCTTATCATAATGGTTATTAATTTTAATAATAATTACTATTACTACTACTATTACTGCAACTATTTCGACTTCTACTACTATAACGACTACTACTACTACTACCACTGCTAATAGTGATTAATAATAACAATCATCATCAGTGTGGTTAAGAATGTTTAATAACCCCCACTCGACAGCAAGCTCTATGCGCTTTACACTATATTATTACCCCAGCAGACCATAGAACACTCCGAAACATTCTCAGTTTCCCGGGAAGCATACTGTGCAAGCAGCCGATTAAACACTAACAAACTGACAAGATCTTTCGCTGTCTATAGCCGGGTACCCATTCTCACCTGGGTGAAGTGAGGAAAATTCATGTAAAGTGCCTTTCCCAAGGACACAACGTCGGCTCGAACCCCCGAACCCGCAACCTCACGATTACGAGTCCGTTAGCCTAACTCGAAAAACAAGAAGGCGGTCGAGAAGTCGACGTCTCAGAACTACTTTGTCCAAAGTGTACTTAAGTAAAGAGGCACTGTGGCCATAACAGAAGGAATTTAAAAAAAAAAATAGTAGAGAGTTTTACGGCGCTCGCAACCGCATAAGGTCATATGAGCGTCAAGGGGTGGGTGTCAACAGAGAAGTCTTTACAGGGAATCAGACTTAGACTGCTCACCTCTCTAGCTTCAACAGCACAAGGTCTGCTTCGACTATCAAGGCACCCCGGAAATAGCAGGTCACAAGAGAGTGACAAACATACACAAGAAGTAGAGGAAAAAATGACAATAGTAAGGATTAGGAAAGAAAAAGCAGCAGTTCCCTGTTGTAGATCAAGCACAGTTATGAGCATGACATGATGAATCAGCCCATTTACAATTCTACTGTGCATGAACAAGAAATGTCCCCCCTTTGGGAATGGCCTAAAGACACTACAGTCAGTGGCACTGCCCCGGGGGGTCACTACAGTCAGTGGCACTGCCCCGGGGGGTCACTACAGTCAGTGGCACTGCCCCGGGGGGTAAACAGTAGTAAACACTACAACTACTAACCTTGTCCGGTATTTGTGAAGCTAGTTTAGCCAAGCTGTTGATGTTGGCCGCGGTGAGACAGGGCTGTAAGACGTCTACAGGGGGCGTGTCCGCGTCCATCAGGCGCTTGTAGTCGATGGCTGGAACACAGGTTTTAGTTGAAGTAACAGTTTTGCAGCACTTGCAACACAAATAGGTCATGTGAGTGCCCAAGTTTGGTGGCAGTTTAGTTCTTGTTTTGTTTGAGTAAGTGTTTTACGGCCACTTGTTTTGTTTGAGTAAGCGTTTTACGGCCACTTGCAACACAATTATGAGGTCATGTTAGTGCCGAAGATCAGATCGTTTTAGTAGAGGTTTTACGATGCTCTCAACTGCATACGGTCATATGAGCGCCAGAAGATAAGAGGCGTTACAAGAGAGTAACATACACAAAAAAGAAGGAGAGATAAGGACGATAGATATTTGAAGAAAGGAATTAGCAAATTACACCAGAGCACCCGCCAACCACCCACCGAAGATCAGAGGTGTTACAAGAGAGTAACATACACAAAAAAGGAGGAGAGATAAGGACGATAGATATTTGAAGAAAGGAAGTAGCAAATTACACCAGAGCACCCACCAACCACCTGCGGCATTTTAACTTTAATAAGAGTCATGTCACTTGCACCACAGATAGGCCACACAGGTCAGTGGCGCAGATTAGAGGTGTCGGTGGAGAGTAACGTATGAAGAAAAGAAGGAGAGAGAAGGATGATATATGGTTGATAGAAAAGAAGGCACTGAACACACCAGAGCACCTGCCAACCACCCACGGAAGAACAATGTTGAAAAACGTCATTATAGACTGCTTGGAAAGAAACATTTCCCTATATTAATGGAATAAGAAAAAGCAAATTGGTACTAACGATCAGTTAAAGCTAGTTTAGTTTTAGTAAGATATTACAGCATTCGCAACTGCATAAGGTCATATGAGCGCCAATCAGTTAATGCTAGGAAAGAAGGAGGAGAAGGAGGAGGAGGAGGAGGAGGAGGAGGAGGAGGAGGAGGAGGAGAAAACATGAAGAAGAAGAAGAAGAAGGAGAAGGAGAAGGAGAAGGAGAAGGAGAAGGAGAAGGAGAAGGAGAAGAAGAAGAAGAAGAAGAAGAAGAAGAAGAAGAAGAAGAAGAAGAAGAAGAAGAAGAAGAAACAGAAGAAGAAACAGAAGAAGAAGAAGAAGAAGAAGAAGAAAAAGAAGAAGAAGAAGAAGAAGAAGAAGAAGAAGAAGAAGAAGAAGAAGAAGAAGAAGAAGAAGAAAAAGAAGAAGGAGAAGAAAAAGAAGAAGAAGAAGAAGAAGAAGAAGAAGAAGAAGAACAACAACAACAACAAAATTCCCGTGTCTCCCCTCACCCGGACAGACAGACTTGAGCTTCTTGACGAGGGTCGCGTGCTCCGAGGCTGCGAGGCCACACAGCAGCGTCTCTTGGACGCCGTCCAGCAGGCCAAAGAAGTAGGCCAGGCTCCGGAGGTCATCGCCCGCCAAGGTCGGGTACACTCGGCTCATCATGCGCTCGGTGAACTCTGACCTCTGCTCCCTGAGGGTGCTCAGAATGTCCAGCTTGTTCACGCGCGTCTGTAGCGCGTCTATGGACAGCCTGGGGCAACAAGATCGTCTTTAGTTTTAGTAAGAGTTTTACGGCACTTGCAACACAATAAAGCCTACTCTTACCAATTTTGGACCACCATGGGATTTTTTGTTTGCTTTTGTTTTAGCAAGTGTTTTACGGCACTTGCAACACAATAAGGTCATATAAGTGCCGAAGATTAGAAGTGTTACAAGAGAGTAACAAACATAAAAAAGAAGGAGGAGAGATAAAGATGATAGATGTTTGATAGGAAAGAAGGAGCAAACCACACCAGAGCACCCGCCAACCACCCGCAAAGTTTGTTTTGTTTTAGCAAATGTTGTTTCGTTTTGGTAAGTGTTTTACGGCGCTCGCAACAGGATAAGGTCATGTGAGCGCGCAGAACACATAAAACATTTTTCAGTTTGGTAAGAATTTTGAAATTTGCCCAGGTAACTGTCGAAGCCTACTCTTATCGGTTTTGAGACGCACCAAGGGATCTTTAACGTGTGAAACTTGCACACGGAACTCCGAGATTTTTTGCCCTTATCCTAGAATGCTAGGTGTTGGATCCTGCCTTCCCTAAGATCAGGGGTGTGACAGCTGTAAGAAGGAGCCAAGGAGTAGCAGTAGAAAGACAGCAGTAAGAAGGAGCCAAGGAATAGCAGTAGAAAGGCTGCAGAAAGAATCAGGAGCCCAGAGGAGACAAAGAAGAGGGGGGGGGGGGGGGGGGGCAGAAACTGGAGACGAAAGCAGATGACAGACCATAGTAAGAGAGCAGGAAAAGAGGTGAAAGGAGATAATTTTAGAGGAGAAAATTTCCCATCGCTGTCAGGTTTCGAACCCAGGACCTATTGAACTAGAGGCAAACATTGTATCCTCTAGACCACGAAAGTCCCCTTAGCAAATGATTTATGACACTTGCAACACATTAAGGTCATATAAGTACCAAAGATTAGAGTGTTATAAGAGAGTAACAAACACAAAAAAGGAAGGGGAGAGAAGGACGACAGATGTCTGATATAGGAAAGAAGGAGCACACCATACCAGAGCACCCGACAACCACCCACAGAATAAAAATACACACAAAAAACACAACACACATAGAATACAGCACCCATAGAACACACCACACATATATTACACAACACACATAGAACACAACACACTAAGAATACCAAAAAAAAAAATAGAACACAACACACACAGAACACAACACACATAGAACACAGCACATACAGA
>NW_004797634.1:319480-320677 GCF_000002075.1 Aplysia californica | reverse complement strand
GGGGGGGGGGAGAGTAAAACACCATCGAACATATCAACTACAATACAGTACATACATACGTACGCACGTATATACATACATACGTACATATAATACATATGTATGCATGTATATAGGTATATACGTACGTACGTAAATACATACATACATACGTACATACATACGTACATACATACATACAAACGTACATACATACATGCATACGTACATACATACATACATACGTACATACATATGTACATACATACGTACATACCTACATACATACAAATGTACACATGCGAGGGGGGGAGAGGAACGAGGCTGTGGATTTTGCAAATTGTAGCTATATAACGTAACTTTTCTTACAAAAAGTAAAAAAAGATACGTTACGTTACATAGTTACAATTTTTTAAAGAATTAATCAGTTTAATCTCTCTCCTGAGAAGTTTTGCATTCCGAGGATAAAATAGTTGATCAGCTAGCTGGCGATAGGCAAAGACGTGAAATCCATGTAGTTTTGGTTTAGTTTTAGTTAGAGTTTTACAGCATTTGCAACACAATAAGGTCATATAAGAGCGGAAGATTAGAGGTGTTACAAGAGAGTAACAAACACAAAAAAGGAGGAGGGGGGATAGAAAACGATAGAATCATAGATGTTTGATAGGAAAGAAGAAGCAGACCACACAGAAGACCCCTTCAGGCACACAACTAAATGACTGCCAAACTCATAATAAATGGAAACAACATTATACTAGATAATGATAATAAAAACTGCACTTCAATAGCGCATATCCACGCTCTAGTTGCGAGCGCCGTAAAACCTTATACTATACTATACTATATCCACGCTCTGCAGCACACTTTTTACGACTTTTATCACCTGAGCAGACCCTAGAACACTCAGAAACATTCTCGGCTTCCCGGGAAGCATACAGTGCAAGCTGCGGAATGCACATGCTCAAACACTAACAAACCGATAAGATCTTTCGCTGTCAATAGCTGGGTACCCATTCCCACCTGGGTTAAGTGAGGAAATTCGTGTAAAGAGCCAAAAATAACGATAGTAAGGATAGGAAAGAGTAAGCACAAGCTCCCCCTTTGTTGTTCCGGCACAGTATGAGCATGACATTGATACATCAGCCCTTTGACAATTCTACTGTGTATAAGAACATGATAATATCTACCCTTTGAGAATGGCCTAAAGACAACTTCAGT
>NW_004797634.1:317530-318356 GCF_000002075.1 Aplysia californica | reverse complement strand
AGTCAAACCTCAAGGAAGAGTGGATGAATGATTGGGCCACAGGTACGACAGGAAGGATGACGAATGGTCAAATGAATAAACCACCGGTCAAAGATCCAATCAAAGAGTAGTTGAGGAGGGGAGATCAATCCATAATCTTCCAACTTAGAACACAACATGTATCCCTCAACCAACATCTCAGCCGAATAGGAGTAAAGCAGTCTGCTGCCTGCCCACTATGTGATTACCCCTCAGAGACAGTGGAACATCATCTGTTTTTCTGTAGAAAACTAACTGATTTAAGGGGATGTTTTCTTCCCAAGCTACCCCACACATCTAATTGCCTCTACTCCTCAAGACAACAATTAGAACAGACATGCAACTATTACAGAATGGCATCATGCAGAAGAGTCAACGCTCAGATGCTACTGGATCGCTGACAACAACAAGTGCTGATGGTTAGAGGTGTTTCAAGAGAGTTACACACAAAGGAAAGGAGGAGAGATAATGACAAAAGATTTTGTTCAAGACAGAAAGAGCAAGCCACACCAAACACCACATGCCCCCCCCCCCTCCTTCCAAATCCACTAACGTGAGGATTTTGAGTTATGGTGAGAAAAAGAGAAAGAGAGACGGTTTCTTACCAAGAAGCAAAATAAACCTAAGACCAGCTTCCATTAAGCTCATATATATTATGTAGGGTAGAGAAACGCAGGACTGAGCGTATATTCAGCGGCTCACACACACACACACACACCCATACAAAAACTCACTCACACAAATGCTCACTCACACACACACACATCATTCAGCGTACCTTCAGCGGCCCACCCACACACAACCCCCC
>NW_004797634.1:312683-316700 GCF_000002075.1 Aplysia californica | reverse complement strand
TTCAGCGGCCTACAAAAACACACATCCACCCACACACACACACCCCCACACATCATTGAGCCTATCTTCAGCGGCCTACAAAAACACACATCCACCCACACACACACACACACACGGACAAATCCACACACACACACACACCCACACACACAAATCCACCCACACACACACACTAACCCACACACACATGCCCCCACACATCACTGAGCCTACCTTCAGCGGCTGACTGCCGAGTCGCCCCCTGGGTCAGCATCTCTTCAAGCTTTGCCGTGCGGAGAATGTTTGAGCTGAGAGCATCCTCCCCCACTCCAACACCTCCCTCTCCTTCCACATCCTCCCACACACAGCTGTAGTCCGCAGATCGCTGGGGGAAAAACACGATGAGTCAGCGTATTTGGATTCAGGAGGCATTTTGCTCGACTTAGATTCAAGAGAAACACACTGATACAATAACGGTCATTTGTTGCAGAGAAAGGTACGTTTTTTAGTAAAAAGTTTTACAGCACTTGGAACACTATAAGGTCATGTATGTGCCAAAGATTACAGATGTTACAAGAGAGTAACAAACAAAAAAAGGAAGGAGGGGAGATAAAGACGATAGTCGTTTGATAGAAAAGAAAGAGCAAACCACACCAGAGCACCCGCCAACCACCCACAGGGAAAAGTATGACAGACAGACAGAAACAACAACAGGAAAGAAACAGTCATTTGTGGCAGAAACAGCCAATGGGAACGAAGAGAAGAGGGACCTGCCAGTGACATCCTCCGACCACCCTCAAAGACAGACAGAAACAACGTAAGGAAAGGAAAGAACTGGGAACTACTAGAGACACCCTCCCACCCACGACACATTAGTTTTTTAGTAAGAGATTTACGGCACTTGCAACACAATAAGGTTATATAAGTGCCGAAGATTAGAGGTGTTACAAGAGAGTAACAAACACAAAAAAGAAGGAGGGGAGATAAAGACGACAGATGTTTGATAGGAAAGAAGGAGCAAACCACACCAGAGCCCCCGCCAACCACCCACACCGACGACACAGACATATATAACAAAGGGAATGTCTGGTGTGCAATGACGTTGTTGCCCAGGACACGGAATACAGAGGGAAATACAGAGGGAATGAAAAGAAGCAGGACCTACCAGTGGCACCCTCCAACCACCCACATAGACAGAAACAACAGAGGGAATGAAAAGAAGCAGGACCTACCAGTGGCACCCTCCAACCACCCACACAGACAGAAACAACAGAGGGAATGAAAAGAAGCAGGACCTACCAGTGGCGCCCTCCAACCATCCACACAGACAGAAACAACAAAGGGAATGAAAAGAAGCAGGACCTACCAGTGGCGCCCTCCAACCACCCACACAGACAGAAACAACAGAGGGAATGAAAAGAAGCAGGACCTACCAGTGGCACCCTCCAACCACCCACATAGACAGAAACAACAGAGGGAATGAAAAGAAGCAGGACCTACCAGTGGCGCCCTCCAACCACCCACACAGACAGAAACAACAGAGGGAATGAAAAGAAGTAGGACCTACCAGTGGCACCCTCCAACCACACAGCGTCTTATCTTCTATCATGCCACAGTTTAAAAAAAAACAAAACATAGCAGTGGCCAGCAATACTTTTTTGACCTAAGCAGTAGCCAGCGACATAACATACATTTCAGTTTACTAACTAACATGTTATGTACTCAAAGATCATAATTGTTTTTTTGTTTTTTTTGTTTTTGTAAAGTGTTTTACGGCGCTGGCAACTGCATAAGGTCATATGAGCCCGGGTGGCGGCCGGAGCCTATTCTTATCGATTTTAGACCACCAAGGGATCTTTAACGTGCGCAACTTGCACACGGGCCCTCCGAGATTTTTTCGCCCTTGTCCGAGAAGGCTAGGTGTAGATCTTTCCTACCAGAAGATCAGGGGCAGAAAGACAGCAGTTAGGAGGAGCCAAGGAGTAGCAGTAGAAAGGCTGCAGAAAGAGTCAGGAGCCCAGAGGAGGGGGCAAAGGAGGTGAGGGGGTGGGGGCAGAAAGTGGAAATGAAAGCAGACAACAGAACATTGCTAGAGAGCAGGAAAGGAGGTGAAAGGACACAATTTTAGAGAAGAAAATTTTTTGGTCGCTACCCAGATTCGAACCCGGGACCTTTGAATGAGAGGCCAACACCTTAACCTCTAGGCCACGAGAGCCCCCCATAATTGTTTATCTTATACAGACGTGACAAACGTAACTCAGTCTCAACAATCTACGTAATATACATACAAAGGAGTCCACTTATACCGATTACTGCTTATCCAAAAACAGCGGTCAACCGATACAAATACTACTTATCATCATTAATTTATCCTACCTCATCCTCGTGTGCACTATCTAATATAATTTATCATTATGCTATAAAAATGTTATCTGTTATTATGCAATATAAATGTAATTTATTATTCTCAATTTATCCTACCACATTGTCGTGTTCGCTATATAAATATAATTTATCATGATGCTATATAAATGTTACCTATTATTATGCCCTATAAATGCATTATATTATTATCAATTTATCCTATCACATCCTCATGTGCACTATATAAATATAATTTATCATTATGCTATAAAAATGTAATCTGTTATCAAGCAATATAAATGTAATTTATCATTCTCAATTATCATAACACATCCTCATGTGCACTATATAAATATAATTTATCATTATGCTATAAAAATGTAATCTGTTATTAAGCAATATAAATGTAATTTACAATTCTCAATTTATAATAACACATCCTTGTGTGCGCTATACAAATATAATTTATCATTATGCTATATAAATGTTATCTATTATTATGCCCTATAAATGGGCTTTATTACTATCACTTTCTCCTACAACATCCTTGAGTGCACTATATAAATATAATTTATCATTATGCTATATAAACATAATCTATTATTACGCCCAATAACTGTGATTTATTATTCTCAGTTTCTCCTACCACATCCTCGTAGCAGTCCTCAATGATGCTGGCATAGAATGGATGACAGCCCTGCTTCCTAAATGCCAGGTTTCCATCGTCTTTGTCCGAGAGCCCCCCGGCCCGGCCCCTGGTCCTGCGCGCCGGCTGCTTAAGCGAAGTGACCGCGCTCTGCCACCAGCGGCCGTCCGTCACAGTGGACAGCACGGCAGACGTGGTGCGCCGGGTGGACGAGAGGATCTCCTGGGTCTGCTGGATGGCTGCTCGGGCCGAGAACGGGCTCTCTCGCGACTCGGAGTACTCGGAGCTGCCCTCTCTCGTGTCGTTCACGGCTCTGTTGACTTGTTCATACAGGATCTGAGCAAGAGCGATAATCACAATGCAACATGACAATGAAAACAACAATAACAATACAAGATTTCAATTGTAAAATGCCTAGTGCTGTTTGGTATAGGAGTGTGCGCTATAGAAAGTATTATTATAATTATTAGTATTGTTATTATTAGTATTATTACCTTAAACCTTCCTTTCCTTGTCCGCTCTTGATTTTTCGTTTTCAATGAAATGAATTATTTCTTTAGGGGATGATTCATGCACCTTGATTTGTGGCAGTCACAATCTCTTTTTTCCCTGACACCACCACCATCATCACCAGCTTACTGAATCATTTGGTTTCTAAGCTTCACTCCCACACCCCCCCACCCCCCCAACCCAAAACAAAACAGAAAAAAAAATAGGTTAAAAATAACCAACCCAACAACCAAAAGAAAAGACCCCCTAAAACCTCAAAACAACAACACCCCGTCTCCCCACCCCCGACCGACTAAACAGAGACAGAAAAGAGCACAGAGAGTTTAACGAGACATTGGGAAAGGTCAAAATATTTTTCAGTCTGCAAAAATGCTAAGCTGTCTGAATGTTTATAGTAGGGCTTGCCTCTATTGATCTGATTTTTAAAAAAAATTCCCTTCATTCCCCTTCATCTTTCCTCCTTTCCTTCCTTCCTTCCTTCCTTCCTTCCTTCCTTCCTTCCTTCCTTCCTTCCCTCT
>NW_004797634.1:309782-312583 GCF_000002075.1 Aplysia californica | reverse complement strand
GAAGAAAAAAAGGATTCATCACATGCCCGTCACGCTACAATACAAACATGATAGGTGGAAATGGGTATCCAGTTATAGACAGTGAAAGATCTTGTCAGTTTGATAGTGTTTGAGCGCATGAAATCCGCAGCTTGCACTGTATGCTTCCGCGGAAGCTGAGAATGTTTCCGAGTGTTCTCAGAGGGTCTGCTGGGGTAATAATATTTGTAAAGCGCATAGAGCAAGCTCTTGAGCATGGATATGCGCTATATAAATGCAATTATTATTATTATTATTATTATAGTGAGAGTAGTTAGTTTAGTTTTAGTAAGAGTTTTACGGCACTTGCACCACAATAAGGTTATGTAAGTGCCGAAGATTAGATTTAGTAGTTTGTCCTTGTGCAGTTACCTAAAAAATTATCAGCAACCTAAGCATAATTTTCTTACCTCCCACACATGAAAAAATCAGATAAATCAATAATAATAATAAATAACATTTGTACTACAAATATCTGTGCTCAACAGCAAGCTCTATGCCCTTCACAATCTGTGCTCAACAGCAAGCTCTATGCCCTTCACAATCTGTGCTCAACAGCAAGCTCTATGCCCTTCACAATCTGAGCTCAACAGCAAGCTCTATGCCCTTCACAATCTGTGCTCAACAGCAAGCTCTACGCCCTTCACAATCTGTGCTCAACAGCAAGCTCTACGCCCTTCACAATCTGTGCTCAACAGCAAGCTCTGTGCCCTTCACAATCTGTGCTCAACAGCAAGCTCTATGCCCTTCACAATCTGTGCTCAACAGCAAGCTCTATGCCCTTCACAATCTGTGCTCAACAGCAAGCTCTACGCCCTTCACAATCTGTGCTCAACAGCAAGCTCTACGCCCTTCACAATCTGTGCTCAACAGCAAGCTCTACGCCCTTCACAATCTGTGCTCAACAGCAAGCTCTATGCCCTTCACAATCTGTGCTCAACAGCAAGCTCTATGCCCTTCACAATCTGTGCTCAACAGCAAGCTCTATGCCCTTCACAATCTAGATTATTCCCCCAGCAGACCTGAGAACACTAAGAAAGATTCTCGGCTTCCCGGGAAGCAAACGTTTTCAGATTTAGTCAGAGTTCTACACCACTTGCAACACAAATAGGTCATTTAATGACATCCTTTTTAAGTCAGTAGATTCATGTTCAGTACAATGTTATGTAAATGACTATGTATCCATTTATGTATTTTGTGAATTGCAGCGTGTAGATTATTTTATGCTCATTTCGTGACGATGTGTAAGCGTGTGCGTGTGATAAGCAAGTAGATGTGTGTGTGTGTGTGCGAGTGTGTTTGGCATACATGTGTGTGCACATGTGTGTGTTATGTGTTCGTGAGTGTGTATGTGTGTATTTGTGTGTGTATGTGTATATGTGTGTGTGTTTGTGTGTGTGTGTATGAGTGTGTGTATTGTGCATGTGTGTAGCGTGCGTGAATATTGTTCGTACATGCATTTATGTAAAGCGCCTAGAGCTGTGTTTACACGGGAGTGGGCGCTATAGAAATGATCTTCATTATTATCATTATTATTATTATTATTATTATTTAAGTGCCGAAGGTTTGGGGTGATACAAGAGAGTGACATACAAAGAAAAGAGAGAGGAGAGATAAAGATGACAGATGTGTAAAGGAAGGAGTAAATCACACCACAGGACCCGCCAACCACCCACAGAGAGGAGAGACAAAGATGACAGATGTGTAAAGGAAAGAAGGAGTAGACCACACCACAGGACCCACCAACCACCAACAGATGCATCATAACAGTTCAGTTGTTAAGGGAGGAGTGACCCTTGATTTTGCAGATTTTGGGTCAGGCTATGCAAATTTTATGTCGGCTGATTGTTGAAGATCAACCTGTTTTTAGGCTAAAAATAGCATGGAGACAATTGAGAAAGTCTTTATTCTCCTTGTAAATTGCCTTTGAAAACATGAGGATGGGTCAATATAGTGAATTTTCACAATAATTGTTGTTTTCCGAAATATGTAATTTTTTTGCAGTTTTTTTCCCAACTCTTTCCTTAGTTTTCATCCTTTTGAGATGACACTTTCAGGAAACATAGATGGCAAGGCTGTCATCAATGTAACAGAGAGATATTTGGGAAAACAAACAACACTTTTCAATCGACAAGCGATTAAGCAACCTAAATTTAGAAAGTTCTTTTATACTTTGGGAAAATTCTCATATTTTCTTCTTCTTTTGCACTTATTGAAAAAAGCTTGCAGTTACTTTGATAGGGTCTGGTTCAGGTATACTCTCACCAAATTTGGTCAGTAAATAAGAAAGCCTTAGAGATTTGAAATTCATTGTTTATTTTCAAAATGGCGGCCATTTCCACAGCAACCGCTCCACAGCAACCGCTGTTGCTATGCCAAAATAAAATTGTGTATCAAGAGATTTTACTATGTCTGACTTATATGTGTACTTAGATTTGATCTCGGGCTACAAACGTAGAAAATGATTCTCAAGGGTAACTCCTCCCGTTAACGGACAAGTGTAAGAAGCAGTAGAGCAGTTGACCACTGACTTAGCGTCGATGTTCCGGAAGCCCTCCAGCTCAGCCAGCTTGACACACACACTCCAGGCCGGGCTATGGCACAGGTTAATGAGTCGCTCACAGCACTGGTAGGCAAACTCATAGTCCAAGGCTTGGGGGGGTGTAAAGGGTTAAGTTTTGTTGTTTCAGTAAGTATTTTACGGCACTTGCAACACAATAAGGTCGTATAAGTGCCGAAGATTAGAGGTGTTACAAGAGAGTAACAAACACAAAAAAGAAAGA
>NW_004797634.1:305695-307797 GCF_000002075.1 Aplysia californica | reverse complement strand
ATGGAATATCCCTCTCAGCCTGGGCTGGCCCTGACAGGCAAGGTTGAAACCTGCCTCCTACGTGATCTAAATTGTGTTGATGGGGGCGTGAAAAAATAGCTACGTTGAAAAAAAAAACCATCTTTTAAATTAAACAATACAACAGGGTATTAGATCTGCTGTTTTTAGTTTTAGTAAGGTTTTACAGCGCTTGCAAGTGCATGAGGTCAAATGAGCATCAAAGGGTGGATGTCAACAGAGAAGGCCTTACAGAAAATCAGGCTTACTTTGCTCACCTCTCTAGCTTCAACAGCACAAAGTCTACTTCGACTATCAAGGCACCCCGGAAATAGCGGGTCACAAAAGTGTAACAAATTCAATATACAGAAGAAGTAGAGGAAAATGACAATAGTAAGGATTAAGAAAGAAAAAGCAGCAGTTCCTTGTTGTAGTTCAGGCACAGTTATGAGCATGACATTGTTGAATCAGCCCATTTACAATTCTACTGTGCATAAGAACATGATGTCAATATCCCCCCTTTGGGAATGGCCAAAAGATGCTTCAGTCAACGGCACCGCCCCGGGGGGGGGGGGGTTAGATTTGCAGTAGTGAAAGTCCCCTCTCCATCTTTGTAAACGAACAAAACAAAGTGCTAGAGGCATTCGAAAGGGCAACTGTTCTTTTCAATTACCACAGTACGATTTTTCCCACAATCTGCAACAGACACACTCTTACCCTCTGAGTCTGCTTATAGCTGGTGGGTTTTGAACTGACAGCCTTTTTCACCAGTTCCAAACGATTGGTGCTCAAACGCACTGAAAAAAACCCATTACCATGTACATGATTAATCATTGATAGCTAACAAATATAAAAGAAGGAAAAACTTAACTGGTCATACAGATAACAAGTGACACAAACAGCAGAGTAAGGAACGGAGAGAAAAGACCACGGTGGTGTCGGAAGTCTAGTGGTACGGTTACCGTACCCGTAATCGTTAATTTTAGTAAGCGTTTTACGGCACTTGCAACACAATAAGGTCATATAAGTATCCAGGATTAGAGGTGTTAAAAGAAAGTAACAAACATAAAAAAGAAGGGGAAATAAGGACGATAGATGTTTGATAGGAAAGAAGGAGCAATCCACACCAGAGCACCCGCCAACCACCCACACCCGTAATCGTGAGGTAGCAGTTTCTGACAAAAACATCTACCAGAAAAAACAGAGAGAACAAACCAACAAAAACATCTCCCAGAACAAACTGACAAAAACAAAAACATCTCCACGAACAAACTGACAAAAACAAAAACATCTCCCAGAACAAACTGACAAAAACAAAAACATCTCCCAGAACAAACTGATAAAAACAAAAACATCTCCCAGGAACAAACCAACAAAAACATCTACAAGAATAAACAGACAAAAACAAAAACATCTACCACAACAAACCAACAAAAACATCTACAAGAATAAACTGACAAAAACAAAAACAAATACCAGAACAAACTGACAAAAACAAAAAACATCTACCACAACAAACCAACAAAAACATCTACAAGAATAAACTGACAAAAACAAAAACAAATACCAGAACAAACTGACAAAAACAAAAACATCTAAAAGAACAAACTGACAAAAACAAAAACATCTCCCAGAACAAACTAACAAAAACAAAAACATCTCCCAGAACAAATCGACAAAAACAAAAAACATCTCATTGAACAAAGCGTAACCAAACCCAACGAGCCCCCCGCCGTGACCTACCCTGTAGAGGCAAGATGGCCACGCCAAACTCTTCCAGCAAGGCCAAAGAGGCAATCAGGTCGAGCTCCGCTTGTATCGGCTGAGGGGCGTCCAGGATCAGGTTCAGACAAGACCTGAAGGGCACAACAGAGGTCAATGAGATGCGTCTTACTTACCTGGCATATGGAAATCACAGAGGTATGTCTTATCTGGCATACAGGGGTCGCAGAAATAAACCGTTTTTAAAAAACCTGAGATGTTTCTTACCTGGCATATAGGGCTCAGTGAAATGTGTCTTACTTACCTGGCATATAGGGCTCAGTGAAATGTGTCTTACTTACCTGGCATATAGGGCTCAGTGAAATGTGTCTTACTTACCTGGC
>NW_004797634.1:302930-305532 GCF_000002075.1 Aplysia californica | reverse complement strand
TGTCTCACTTACCTGGCATATAGGGCTCAGTGAAATGTGTCTCACTTACCTGGCATATAGGGCTCAGTGAAATGTGTCTCACTTACCTGGCATATAGGGCTCAGTGAAATGTGTCTTACTTACCTGGCATATAGGGCTCAGTGAAATGTGTCTTACTTACCTGGCATATAGGGCTCAGTGAAATGTGTCTTACTTACCTGGCATAAAGAAGTCACTGAAATGTGTCTCACTTACCTGGCATAAAGAAGTCACTGAAATGTGTCTCACTTACCTGGCATAAAGAGGTCACAGAAATGTGTCTTACTTACCTGGCATAAAGGGGTCACTGAAATGTGTCTCACCTGACATACAGGTATCCCTGAAATAAACCGTTTCTCTACAACCCTGGGTGTTTCTCACCTGACATACAGGTATCCCTGAAATAAACCGTTTCCCTACAACCCGGGGTGTTTCTCACCTGACATACAGGTATCCCTGAAATAAACCGTTTCTCTACAACCCGGGGTGTTTCTCACCTGACATACAGGTATCCCTGAAATAAACCGTTTCTCTACAACCCTGGGTGTTTCTCACCTGACATACAGGTATCCCTGAAATAAACCGTTTCCCTACAACCCGGGGTGTTTCTCACCTGACATACAGGTATCCCTGAAATAAACCGTTTCTCTACAACCCTGGGTGTTTCTCACCTGACATACAGGTATCCCTGAAATAAACCGTTTCTCTACAACCCTGGGTGTTTCTCACCTGACATACAGGTATCCCTGAAATAAACCGTTTCCATACAACCCGGAGTGTTTCTCACCTGACATACAGGTATCCCTGAAATAAACCGTTTCCCTACAACCCGGGGTGTTTCTCACCTGACATACAGGTATCCCTGAAATAAACCGTTTCCCTACAACCCGCGGTGTTTCTCACCTGACATACAGGTATCCCTGAAATAAACTGTTTCTCTACAACCCGAGGGGGTTTCTCACCTGGCCAGGTCCATGCAGGGGTCGTTGAGGTTAGCGGAGGAGTCGAAGTACTCCCTGGCGGCCGACAAGGTCAGCTCGACGGCCCGGGAGTAGGTGACTTTGTCCAGGCTGGTCCCTCGCTGGCTGCGGCTGGCCTTGGTCTCTGTACAGCTTCTCTCCAGCATGGTGCCTGGAGCGGGGGCACGGGGGGGATGCGGGGGGGAGGTAAGAGGTCAGTAAGTAAGTAAGTAAGTAAGTAATTAAGTAGTAAAAAGTAATAATAATGATAATGATAGTAATAATAATAATAATAATAATAGTAGTCAAAATAACACAAACGGTAATAATAATAATAAATAGTCAAAATAACACAAACAGCAATTATAATAATAATAATAATAATAATAATGATAATAATAATAATATTAGTAGTCATAATAATACAACAAAGCAATAATAATAACAATGATATTGTTAATAATAATAATAATAATAACAATAGTAGTCATAATAACACAACACAGCAATAATGATAATAATAATAATAATAATAATAATAATAATAATAATAATAATAATAATAACATTGATGATAATAATAGTCATAATAGTTGGTTTTAGTAGAGGTTTTACGGCACTCGCAACTGCTGAAGGTCATATGAGCGCCAAGGGGTGGTGGATGTCAACAGAGAAGTCCTAACGGGGAATCAGGCTTACTCTGCTCACCTCTTTAGCCTCAACAGCACAAAGTCTGCTTAGACTGTCAAGGCACCCCGGAAATAGCAGTTCACAAGAGAGTGAAAAACATACAAAAGAAGTAGAGGAAAAATGACGATAGAAATGATGAGGAAAGAAAAAGCAGCAGTTCCCCCTATGTTGTTTCAGCACAGTATGAGCATGACATTGATAAATCAGCCCATTTACAATTCTACTGTGCAAATATCTCGACTTCTATTCAAGATAGAGGGGATTTTGTTCCATCAAAAGCAAGACAAATGAACAAGTTTTTAGACAAAACCAATAATTTCATATGTCTAGAATTTGATGAACGCCTGAACCCACCATGTCCTGATTTACTTTACTTTTCCGATCCAGCTGCCATCTGGGTTCTAGCCCTTCGGCCTGGCGACATGGCAAAAAATTTACAGGTTTTTATCAGCTGTGATTTGTCGCAGTATAAAGTATTTCTGATATCTTAGGAGGTAGGTAGGTAGGTAGGTGCTACCCAGATTGCTAAGTGCAGGGCAGGTAAAGAGGTGGTGTGGTACTGTTTCATCCTGGCAGTCACACAACGGGCAGTTAGGTGGACCATGTCCAGACACATTTTGTATTTGTAGAAGAGCAGCCTCAGGATTAGGAAACTCCTTGTGGTCTGATTGGTAGGAGCGGGCAGGAGCCGAGAACAGTACTTGTTTCTCACGAGCAATGCCCTTCCCATCACTTCCCGGCCACTAAACTACTGGCCGGTACCGAGAAGTGATACCGCTAGTTGGCTTGACATAACGAGTAACGAGAGTGAGAGGTGTTGACGGAAAGAGCGGCACAGCCAGCGAGAAATGACACGCAGACAGTGTCACCCATCACCGTGCCGTCCTGTGTGTGAAACTGAAAGGGAGGGGCGAGGGTGGCGGGACGAGGCGAGT
>NW_004797634.1:296234-301722 GCF_000002075.1 Aplysia californica | reverse complement strand
GGGGGGGTAGATAGTGAATAATGTAGATAGTGAATAAGGCACTTCACAATAGTAACCAGCAAAGGTGTGTTAATTGTGTGTGTGTAAATGTGTGCGTGCATGAGTAATTCATAGGTCATTGTATAGTTTTGGGGGGGGGTTTTTTCTCCAACATCGTGACACATGACAGACATTGCTTGTGACACTCCACAACACTGCACGTTCCTTATAGCACATGACACACCACAACACTTTACACACACCAAACGACATATGACACATTGGCAAACTTTACACACACGGCACAACACACACAGCACAAACACACGACACAACACACGACACATCTGCACACTATACATCCACCACACGACACATAACACATTGGCTCACTCTACACACACAACACAACACACAAGATACAACACGTTTGCACACTACACACCCACCTCATAACACACGACACACGACACATCGACACACTATACACCCACCTCATGACACACGTTGCGCGAGACACATCGGAACACCTTGTTCTGCAGCAGCATGACGCTGTCGTGAAGTTTGTGCCACTCCATCTCCGTGAGTGGCAGAGACCTGAGGGAGAGCACGGGGTCACGTCTGGTCAACGCAGCCGTCACAACATCCACGTTGTCTCAACACACACACACCAGGCCAGATCACAACTTCCAGGAATAACCTTCTGTTTTGTATTAAATTGGGGTGGCTGTTTTTACACACTCATTGACTCAATTTGGATCAACAGAGAGCGTATAGAGGTTTGGGTTTTTTTTCTCGATAATTCTTTTACGGCCCTCGCAACTGCATAAGGTCATATGAGTACGCGGGTCACACCAAACATTTTTGGTTGGTCAGAAATTTTGAATTTTGTTTCGGGTGGCAGCTGAAGCCTACTCTTAAATTGATTTTAGACCACTAAGGGAACTTAAATGTGCGCAACTTGCACACGGGACCTCCGAGATTTTTCGCCCTTGTCCGAGAAGGCTAGGTGTAGATCTTTCCTCCAGAAAAATCAGGCATATGGCTGAAAGACAGCAGTAAGATGGAGCCAAGGAGAAGCAGTAGAAAGGCTGCAGAAAGAGCCAGGAGCCCAGAGGAAGGGGCAAAGGAGGTGAGGGGGTGGGGGCAGAAAGTGGAGACGAAAGCAAACTACAGAGCATTGTTAGAGAGCAGGAAAATAGGTGAAAGAAGACAAATTTAGAAAAGAAAATTTTTCCGTTGCTACCCGGATTTGAACCCGGGACCTTTTGAATGAGAGGCGAACACCTTAACCTCTAGGCTACGAGAGCCCCCCTATTTATTATTGTTATTATCATTTAGGAGGTGGCTTTTGACCCGGCCTGTCAGGGCTGACCTGAGTTGAGAGGGAAACAACGCACCCGCAAAAAGATCTACTCAAATAAAGTGCTCCCCACTCAGGAATCGATCTCGGGTCTCCTGCGTGCGACGGCAAAGTACCAGGCCACAACACCACAGAAGCCGATGAACTTCCAGGTCATCTTTTGTCAAAAAAATCATTTTGTAGAAAGACTTTTGAACGGAAACAAATGCGTCTGGCATTTACTGCACACCAGGTTTGTTTTGGGGTTTTTTGCGCGCTCAATGAATTTGTGAGTTTGTGATTTTTTTCAAGAAGTTTACAAACTCGAGCGAGTCTTTGGTGAAATGTTAAACTTTATTCTATACAACTATTGTAGCTTTCCCCCACAAAATATAAAATACTGTACATCCTTACCGTTCATGCATATATTGTGTACCACCACTAGTTAGTTTAGTTTTAGTAGAGGTTTTACGGCGCTCGCAACTGCATACGGTCATATGAGCGCCAGAAGATTAGAGGTGTTACAAGAGGGTAACAAACATAAAAAAGAAGAAGGGGGAGATGAGGACGATAGATATTTGATAGGAAAGAAGAAGCAAACCACACCAGTGCACCCGCCAACCACCCACATACCACCACTGTAACCCAAATTCTCTACAATCGAATTATAAACGAAAGTAGCATTTTCCTTTCTTTTTCCAACCTTACTGCACACAGCTTGACAGCGTGCAGGCAACGGAATTCTTTGTCACTGTATCACCAAAAGTACTACGAAGAAAAGCCAAATTGCAGTACATTTTTCACCTCTTTGCCCCAAGCTGTACATGACAATAGAGCTGGGCACTGAGTCGCTTTAGCGAAATCCGGATAATATGTTAGTGCACCTCTTCGGCTAATAATATGTTATGAACCACTTCGGCAAAAGGGGTAGAACAACTTCGACAAACGGGCTAGCATCACTTCAACAAATGGGTGCACCCACTTGGGCAAACGGGTCAGGAAAGGGAGTTAAGAGTCTGAATTCGGACAATGTTTCATTGATAATTATCTGGTTATCCGGATAGATTATCCGGATTTTGCTCTCTTCTACATGACAATATTTTCAACTATTGTTATCATAATTAAAATTACGTTCATAAAAGACCTTCCTGAAAGTTCTGATCTGAACCTACAAAAAAAACCTTGTTTCATTCATGACAACAGAACAGACAACCAATACTACAACTTTCAGACAGAAAAACATTTCTAAGCAAAGATCACATATCACAACAGATACAGTTTAAATTTTTAGTTTTAGTACAATGTTTTACGGCACTTGCAACACAATAAGGTCATATAACTGCCGAGGATTAGAGGTGTTACAAGAGAGTAACAAACATAAAAAAGAAGGAGGAGAGACAAGGACGATAGATGTTTGATAGGTAAGAAGGAGCAAACCACACCAGAGCACCCGCTAACCACCCACTAACCGCGTAAGGTCACATGGGTGCACGTAAACGACTTCACAAAACCATAACAGAAAAGTACACACAAAATGTTGACTCCTTCACCTTTTCCCCGCTAGTCGCGTCAACTTGACCATCAGACTCCGAGATTCCTCTGGATCATTCTGGAAACACAAAAACAAAACAGAGAGAACTGTTAGTTAGCACTTCCCTCTCTAGCATCAGCCTTAGTGGGAGTTTTGTTTTGTTTGTTTTAGTAGAGGTTTTACGGCGCTCGCAACTGCATAAGGTCATATGAGCGCCAGAAGATTAGAGATGATACAAGGGAGTAACGAACATAAAAAAAGAAGGAGGGGAGATAAAGACGATAGATGTTTGATAGGAAAGAAGGAACAAACCACACCAGAGCACCCGCCAACCACCCACTACGAGTTTTGTTTGTTTTGCTTGTTTGTTTGAGTAAAGAGAAGCAACTCAACACGATAATGGTCATTTAGTCCTGAGAAAAAAGTAAGACACACAGACAGAAACAACAGAGGAAAAGTAAAGAAGTAGGACCTACCAGTGACACCCTCCAACCACCCACACAGACAGAAATATCAGAGGGAAAGTAAAGAAATTTTACAGCACTTGCAACACAATTAGGTCATAATAGTGTCAAAGACTAGAGGTGTCACTAGACAGAAACATACAAAGAAAAGAAGGAGAGCTAAAGATGACAGAAGTTTGACAGGAAAGAAGGGGCAAACCACACCAGAGCATCCACCAACCACCCACTCTAGTTCTAGGACAAACAAAAACAAAGAAAAAAGAGACAACTTTCAGCACTTCTAGCTCTATGGTACACAAAAACAAAACAAAACACAAAGAACTTTCAGCACTTTTAGCTCTAGGACACACAAAAACAAAGAAAAAAGAGACAACTTTCAGCACTTCTAGCTCTACGGTACACAAAAACAAAACAAAACACAAGGAACTTTTAGCACTTTTAGCTCTAGGACACACAAAAACAACTCAAAAAGTGAGAGCCATTTGCACTTCTCACTCTAGGGTACACAAAAACAAAACTAAAAGGACTTTTAGCACTTCTAATTCTCGAATTCACAAAAAAACCAAAAACTTTCTGGCACTTCTAGCTGTATGATACGCAAAATAAAAACGGTAAAATTTTACCACTTCTAGCTCTAGGACTCTCAACACAAAAATTTTGTTCACGGCTCGGATTCAGAAAACATTCACAAATGAGCCACGCTCAAGAGGTCAGCCTCTTTTCATTCATCTGTAAACAATAAAAAATATATGACAATTTAAACCACTTAGGATGTAGTCTTCAACCCTGTCAGGGCCAACCCATGCTGAGAGGGATACAACATCCCAGCAAAAAGACCACCGTACTCCAGAAAAACTCTCCCCACGCAAGAATTGAACTCGGGTCTCCTGCGTGTGACAACGAAGTGCCTAACCGCTACACCACAGACGCCGATTTACTCCTGGACAAGAAACCAAACTCCTGAAAAAAGTCTTATGATCACGGCACAGAGTTTAGACGGTAAAAGAACTGTTTAAATCTTACAACCCAAGCTGCGTATTTTTCTCGCATGAATTCTCGTTCCCACAGTCCCGATCGCGAGCATTTCCCTCAAAGAATACCAGCCGCCTCAAACCCAGTCAGGTATTTTTTACCGTAAACTATCCATTTGTCTCTAAAAATATCCCACATGTTCTCTTCTAAAACTTTTTTTAAAAAGCAGAAAAAAACATTTCTTTAATTCCCGCAAATGAAACGCAGACACAATAAGTATTGGCTGTGCCTCAGGAGTAAAGGACTCTAGTTCTACCCGGGCCACAGGGATGTCAAGGCTAAAAATAGCCCGGTGCTCTCAATACAAACAAGGTAAAGTTATTTCAGAAGACCTCTAAACATAACGTCCATCTCAGGTGACACCGAGCCAACTGGGTGGAGAGTTTTGAAAAGTCCCCAAACAACCTGTCCAAGACCATCCTAGCAGGCATTTAGTTTTTTTTAGTTTTAGTAGAGGGTTTTACAGCGCTCGCAACTGTATAAGGTCATATGAGCGCCAAGGGGTGGATGTCAACAGAGAAGTCTTTACAGGGAATCAGACTTAGACTGCTCACCTCTCTAGCTTCAACCGCACAAAATCTGCTTCCACTATCAAGGCACCCCGGAAATAGCGGGTCACAAGAGTGTGACAAACATACAAAAGAAGAAGAGGAAAAAATGACGATAGTAAGGATGAGGAAAGAAAAAGCAGCAGTTCCCTGTTGCATTTCAGGCACAGTTATGAGCATGACATCGATGAATGAGCCCATTTACAATTCTACTGTGCATAAGAACATGGTTAATGTCCCCCCTTTGGGAATGGCCTAAAGACACTTCAGTGAGTGGCACCGCCCCGAGGAGTTGCAGGGATTTAAACCAGGGCCATCTGCACTACAGCCCGTATGTTACCAACTGAGCTAACAGTGTGCCCGGATAGTCAGGACAGAGCAATAACTGTACAAAGCAGACAGAAAGCAGCCGGGGACTCTCGTGGCATAGAGGTTAAGGTGTTGGCCTCTCACTCAAAGGTCCCGGGTTCGAATCCGGGTAGCGACCAAAACATTTTCTTCTCTAAAATTGTCTCCTTTCACCTCCTTTCCTGCTCTCTAGCAATGTTCTGTTGTCTGCTTTCATTTCCACTTTCTGCCCCCACCCCCTCAC
>NW_004797634.1:290447-296134 GCF_000002075.1 Aplysia californica | reverse complement strand
ACATACAAAAGAAGTAGAGGAAAATGACAATAGTAAGGATTAGGAAAGAAAAAGCAGCAGTTCCCTGTTGCAGTTCAGGCACAGTTATGAGCATGACATTGATAAATCAGCCCATTTACAATTACAATTCTACTGTGCATAAGAACATGGTTAATGTCCCCCCTTTGGGATTGGATGGCCTAAAGACACTTCAGTGAGTGGCACCGCCCTGAGGGGTTGCAGGGATTTAAACCAGGGCCATCTGCACGACAGCCCCTATGATACCAACTGAGCTAACAGTGTGCCCGGATAGTCAGGACAGAGCAATAAGTGTAGAAAGAAGACAGAAAGCAGCCACAACATACCTCAGCAGATTTGATGTAGGCAAGGGTCATCTTCATGTTGTTTTCTTCAAAAATTTTCGCAGCGCTGAAAGGGAGAAAGGGACAAAAATCATAAACTTTATACTCGGCTACACACATCAGACCCAAAGGATTCATTGAGGATCTGAAAGCTTTCCGGAACTCGTGTGTAGAGCCAGCAACAACAAAAGTCAACAGAGCAGAGCAGCTTTAATTCTCTTTTTATATTGAATTTTAATGAGAGTAATATACAATTTAAATTTTTTATGTATGCCTGCATGTGTTTTTACGGTCCTGTACAGCCAAAGAAAATTTCCCTCTGGGATAATAAAGTACTATCTTATCTTATCTTATCTTGTCTTGTCTTATCTTATCTTATCCTTCCATCTCTGAACAGCACAAGACCATTTACCGTCTCTGGAAAAAACAAGTCTGTATTAAAAAATACCCTGTGTCACTCCATCCCACCTGAGGTGATACATCCATCTGAGGTGATACTCTGTGTAACTCCACCCACCTGAGGGGATACCCTGCGGTACACCACCAACCTGAGGTGATACATCCACCTGAGGTGATACCCTGCGGTACTCCACTCACCTGAGGTGATACCCTGCAGTACTCCAGCCACCTGAGGTGATACATCCACCTGAGGTGATACCCTGCAGTACTCCACCCACCTGAGGTGATACCCTGTAGTTCTCCAGCCACCTGAGGTGATACATTAATCTGAGGTGACATCTTGCGGTACTCCACCCACCCGAGGTGATACCCTGCAGTTCTCCAGCCACCTGAGGTGATACCCTGCGGTACAGTGCTCCACCCACCTGAGGTGATACATCCATTTGAGGTGATACCCTGTGTTACTCCACCCACCTGAGGTGATACCCTGCAGTACTCCACCCACACACCCGAGGTGATACCTCGCAGTACTCCACCCACACACCCGAGGTGATATCCTGCGATACTCCACCCATCAAAGGTGATACCCTGCGGTACCCCACCCACCCGAGGTGATACCCTGCGGTACCCCACACACCCGAGGTGATACCCTGCGGTACCCCACCCACCTGAGGTGATACCCTGAGGTACTCCACCCACCTGAGGTGATACTCCAACTGGTCAGCTTGCTTGTGCAGTCTCAGGCTCTCAGGAGACTCGGAACTCCCACTGCAACAAAACAACGATGTATCAACATTTTGCTACTTTTTCCCCCCCCCACGCAGTATAAAAAAAACCACATCAATTTTTGTTTGTTCAAGTAAAGAGTCAAGGAGAAGGGACACAGCCGGACAGAGGCTCAAGACGGAGGTGGTTTTAGTTTTACTTTAAGTAGAGGTTTTACGGCGCTCGCAACTACATAAGGTCATATGAGCGCCAAGGGGTGGATGTCAACAGAAAAGTCCTTACAGGGAATCAGACTTACTCTGCTCACCTCTCTAGCTTCAACAGCACAAAGTCTGCTTCGACTATCAAGGCATCCCGGAAATAGCGGGTCACAAGAGTGTGACAAACATACAAAAGAAGTAGAGGAAAATGACGATAGTAAGGATGAGGAAAGAAAAAGCAGCAGTTCCCCCTATGTTGTTCCAGCACAGTATGAGCATGACATTGATGAATCAGCCCATTTACAATTCTACTGTGCATAAGAACATGTTAATATCTCCCCTCTGAGAATGGCTAAAGACACTTCAGTCAGTAGCACTGCCTTGTAGGGGGGGAAGGGGCGTTGTTTGAGTAAGTTTTACAGCATTTGCAACAATATAAGGTCATATAAGTGCCGAACATTAGAGGTGTTACATGAGAGTAACATACACAATAAAGAAGGAGCAGAGATAAGGACGATAGATGTTTGATAGGAAAGACGTAGGAAACCACACCAGAGCACCCGCCAACCACCCACTACAATGAGCAATGAACAATGAAACATTGAACAATGAAACAATGAACGATGAACAATGAAACAATGAGTAACCCCCCACAAAGGTAAACTACTCACTCTGAGTGGTGGGCCGGTAGACATTTGAAGATCTCTGTGGCCACGTGCAGCTGATCATCTCTACAAAAAGGAACAAAATACAAACAGGTAATAAATTGTAATAAATTCTTTTTTCTTTCCAATGAAGCTGTTTTTACACTGCCATCAACACAATTTAGATTATTTAGGAGGCGGGCTTCCGACCTTGCTTGTCAACCTGGGCCGAGAGGGATACAACATCCCGGCAGAAAGACCGAGATACTTGATAAAAATTATCTCCCCACTCCTCGGGAATCAAATTTGGGTCTCCTGCATGAGACAGCAAAGTGCCTAACTGCTTCACCACACTTCTGTAAAGTAGTTTCCATAGTTCTATTGCCAGAGGAATAAAAAAAAAAAATGAATAATGGATTGCATTTATATAGCGCATATCCACTTATGCAATGCTCTATGCGCTTAACATGATACATATAATGGATTTACAAATCAATTTTAAAGGTACATAGTGTTACATACTCGTGCAAACACATATTCACTCACGCACGCACCACACACACACACACATACACACATACGTACATATGCACATACGCACATACAAACTCACAACGATCTACAGCTTGGATGGATTCTGTCTAATCGAAATATGATGAAAATAGAAATGCTTTTAGCTTCTTCTTAAAACCGTAAAACTTACCTGAGGGTACTACAAACAAACAAAAACATCTATTATCTATTTGTGGTGGCCGAATGTTGCTATTCAAAAGTCTTTTTAATGGCTGCATCGATCGACATGCGGTTTTCGCCAAAAGATTCTTTAAAATATTCTCCAGATCATGACGCCCTTGGTTTTTTCAGTTTTGAGACAGTTTTGCTGCAAAAAGCTAAATTTCTTTATTTCGCCGGTCGCTTTTGTAGGCCGACGCTTCGTCTCTGTAATTTTAGAAAACCCGGAAGTGCTATTTCTCGAGGCGCATTTTGTTTTGAGAGTATAGATCTCGACCTTCTAATTTTTTGCATCTTTCAAGATTTATTGCTCCATTCCTGTAGAGTGTAAATATAGTAGGCCAATGACTTTCAGTTGATGTTAATGCACCCATCATTCCTTTCATGGAAAGGGGGCCCAGCTAGTTCTTTCTAAAGCCAATATCTTAAATAAAAGAAGAGGAACAAATCACACAGTTCTTGATTGTAAACACTTATGACACCTCATACTCTTTGAGTGGGAGACAATTCTAGAAATGTCCATCAGTTTAGGCATCCTCACTCTCACCTCTCAGTTTAGTTTTAACAAGAGTTTTACGGCACTTACAAACACAGATAGGTCATCAAAAAGAGCTGAAGATTATAGTTGTTATTAGAGAGTAACAACATACATAGAAAAGAAGGAGGAGAGATAAGGACAATAGATGTTTGATAGGAGAGAAGGAGGAGAGATGAGGACGATAGATGTCTGATAGGAGAGAAGGAGGAGAGATAAGGATGATAGATGTTTGATAGGAGAGAAGGAGGAGAGATGAGGACGATAGATGTTTGATAGGAAAGGAGGAGAGATAAGGATGATAGATGTTTGATAGGAGAGAAGGAAGAGAGAATGAGGACGAGAGATGTTTGATAGGAGAGAAGGAGGAGAGATAAGGATGATAGATGTTTGATAGGAAGGAAGGAGGACAGATGAGGACGATAGATGTTTGATAGGAAAGGAGGAGGAGAGATAAGGACGATAGATGTTTGATTGGGGAGAAGGAGGAGAGATAAGAACGAGAGATGTTTGATTGGGGGGAAGGAGCATAGCTAAGGACACCAGAGCGCCCGCCAACCACCGAAACTCTCACCTCTCACACGAGTACAAAGTGTCCAGCACCAGAGACATGAGCTCTGTGGCCGTGCGGATCACTGGCGCCGACACCTAGAAGAGAAAAAAAAACGTGTGTCAGTCTTCCAGTTTCAGTAAGAGTTTTACGGCCCTAGCAAACACGATAAGGTCATACAAATGCCGGAGATTAGAGGTGTTACTAGAGACTTACATACACAAAAAAAGAAGAAGGAGGAGGAGAGATAAGGATGACAAATATTTGATAGGAAACAAGGAGCAAACCCCACCAGATCACCCACCAACCACCCACATGTACAAGTTTAATGCAGCTATCAACCTGTTAGGTTATTAAAAAATATAAATATAAAATGTTTAAAATTTGGTTTACTGAATCGGCTCGACGTTTCGTAACGTAGGCTTCCTCAGGAGCAACTCATCATCACCATCATCATCATCATCATTATCATCATCATCACCATCACCATCATCATCACCATCATCATCATATCATATCATCATCATCATCATCATCACCATCATCATCACCATATCATCATCATCACCATCATCATGTCATCATCATCATCATCATATCATTATCATCATCATCATCACCACCATCATCATCACCATCATCATTATCATCACTATCATCAACACCATCATATCATCATCATCATCACCATAACCATCATCACCACCATCATCATCATGTGCTTTCCTCACCCTGCATCAAGGTATAGGTCACAACCAAACATTTTCCACATTTCCCAATCCCGATCTAAACTTCTTGATTTTCTTCCACGTCTGCCCACTTTTCTATATATCATTCTCTGAGACTCTTCTCCAGGTTCCACCTGGTCTTCCCCTTCATCTCTTACCCTTTGAATTCCAATTTGCCAATAGGTAACATAATTTGCGACAACCTCAGTGCTTTCTTGTCGTATCTCCATTTTTTTTCAACAGTGAAAACGTGACATCTTCTTAAGCTCACTCTTTGTTACGAACTGTTTCCACTGTTATAAAAAATGGAGCTATGACAAGAGAGCACCGAGGTCGCGATACATTATAGAAAGACTTACGGAGGCCTTGGACTCCTCAAATATCTTCAGAACACTGGAGAGGTCATTCCTTGCTCGAGTCAGGATAAAATCTCGGAGCAGCCGGTCGTAGGCCCCGGGCTCTCTCTGCTCGCAGCGGAGAAGGTAAGGGACGGTCCAGCGCCGCAGGTTCTTGGCACACATCTCCTCACTCGACTGGAACACACACAGAGAATTGTGGGTAGTGAGAAGCACGTTGACAAGACAACGGTCGTTAAAAGCAGGCAAAAAATAAGACAGACAGTTTTTTGGGGGTTTTTTTTTTTAGTAGAGGGTTTTATGACGTTCGCAACTGCATAAAGTCATATGAGCGCCAAGGGGTGGTTGTCAACAGAGAAGTCTTTACAGGGAATCAGACTTAGACTGCTCACCTCTCTAGCCTCAACAGCACAAGGTCTGCTTTGACTATCAAGGCATCCCGGAAATAGCAGGTCACAAGAGAGTGACAAACATAC
>NW_004797634.1:288217-289243 GCF_000002075.1 Aplysia californica | reverse complement strand
TGCATCAAAATAACATTGAGTGTGTATCTAGCTTACGATTATTACTGTTTATATTGCTGCTCATTTATATTATGCATGTGATTGTAAGCCTACGTGTGTGTGCATGTGCGCGCGCGCGCGCGTGTGTGTGTGTGTGTGTGTGTGTGTGTGTATACGTGGTGAAACACCAAACCAATGTGCCAGGATCTGGACAATAAAGATGTATCTTATCTTATCTTCTATTCATTAGAAGACTTAACATAATATACTCCACCAAAAGATGCCATTCTGAATGCTTTCTAAACATGAGCCAGGGGACTGGAGTCTCTACTATATCTGAGCAAGAACAGGAGCGCTAGAGGCCGATTTCCCACACTTGAAAGTAAAGATTTTTACAAACTGAGCCCATGTGAGAAGACACGGACAGATCATTATCAAAAACCAGGCTTAGGTGTTTCACTTTACTACTACGAGAGGTCGTATCACAGCAAACTTACCAACCCCCCAAATTCACTTTGCTTATTTTTCAGGCTAGGGAATCATAATTTTGAGTATTTTGACAATGAAATGTTTATTTTGGAACTCACTGGGATTTCAGCAGGTAAAAAAACCCCCCAAAAAAGTCCTGAACACAAATAAAATTCCATCAACGAACGCTAATTCATTTCCGATTCCGATACTCGCTTGAGAAAAACAAGAGGTATCGGCAAACTGCTCGAGTTTTCTCAGCTCACGATGAGTACTCGAATTACGTGGAATCGGGCAACACTGACAAATTCCAGGCCTTCCACAAGGAGAGGCAGAGAGACCGGGGACAAGTTTTAAGATCCGAGTGGGGCTCGACAGCGGGTTTCGAGAAATTGCGATCTCGCTTACCGGAAAATCAAAAGATTCATATTTGATCGTTTTGACACGCATTTGCGTACTGCTAACAGTTTTGCGCACCAGAATACGCAATTGTGTACAGGTTGGCAAGTCTGTTACACGCCAGCACATTTGGTAAATGTCTTAGTTTTAGTCAGAGTTTAACGCCCCTATCAACACAAA
>NW_004797634.1:285904-288117 GCF_000002075.1 Aplysia californica | reverse complement strand
AGATCATTATCAAAAACCAGGCTTAGGTGTTTCACTTTACTACTACGGGAGGTCGTATCACAGCAAACTTACCAACCCCCCAAATTCACTTTGCTTTTTTTTCAGGCTAGGGAATCATGATTTTGAGCATTTTGACAATGAAATGCTTATTTTGGAACTCACTGGGATTTCAGCCGGTAAAAAAAACCCCCAAAAAAGTTCTGAACACAAATAAAATTCAATCAACGAACGCTAATTCATTTCCGATTCCGATACTCGCTTGAGAAAAACAAGAGGTATCGGCAAACTGCTCGAGTTTTCTCAGCTCACGATGAGTACTCGAATTACGTGGAATCGGGCAACACTGACAAATTCCAGGCCTTCCACAAGGAGAGGCAGAGAGACCGGGGACAAGTTTTAAGATCCGAGTGGGGCTCGACAGCGGGTTTCGAGAAATTGCGATCTCGCTTACCGGAAAATCAAAAGATTCATATTTGATCGTTTTGACATGTATTTGCGTACTGCTAACAGTTTTGCGCACCAGAATACGCAATTGTGTACAGGTTGGCAAGTCTGTTACATGCCAGCACATTTGGTAAATGTCTTAGTTTCAGTCAGAGTTTCACGCCATTTTCAACACAAACAGGTCAGAAAAGTGACAAAGATTAGAGGTATCACTTGAGAGTAACATACAAAGAGAAGAAAGAGGAGAGATAAGGACGATAGATGTTTGATAAGAAAGAAGGAGAGATAAGGATGATAGAAGTTTGATAGGAAAGAAGGAGGAAAGATAAAGACGATAGATGTTTGATAAGAAAGAAGGAGAGAAAAGGATGATAGATGTTTGATAAGAAAGAAGGAGGAAAGATAAGGATGATAGACGTTTGATAAGAAAGAAGTAGCAGACCACACCAGAGCAGCGAGGAAAGATAAGGATGATCGATGTTTGATAAGAAAGAAAGAGCCGATCCCAGCAGAGCAGCCTCCAGCCACCCACACACACACACACACGGTACCTGTGACATGAAGAGCTCCAGCCTGTCATAGTCGGCCATTTCCTTGAGCCGAGCAAACGTGAGCGAGCCGTCCACCCCACAGTCGTAGACCATCATCTCCATGGTGATCAGCTCGTCCAATAGCTCGCTCAGATTCTGAAACACACACGTCGGAGCAGAGGAAGATAGGACCAACTCTAACATTTTAAAAAACCTCAACTAACAGAAGCATTTCTTCTGAATAATTATTTACATAAGCACCATCCCACATCATCACTTATCACCACCACCACCGTCATTTCTAAAATCATCATTGCTTTAAAATCCTTCACAAACATCTGTAATCATCTTGAACATCTATATGTAACAGTTATATGTTACAACAATTAAGTATATAATACACTATTGGGCACTATCATACGCACATTTTTCTACTAATCAGATGGCGTCAATATCATAGAAATGGGCAAAGGAATAAAAAAAAAAATAAAATTTTTAACATTCTGAAACACCACCCCCGCTCAGTTCAGTTGAAGTTTGACGATTTTCTTTTCGTAAAATAACTGACAAAATGGCCTCAATGTTGGGTACCTTCCACAGCTTCAGTGTCCTTGGAAACTGAAAATTTACAATTTGAGCCTTTGGTCAATGTTTTTCAGTAAAATACTCACAGAAATGCGTCTTTAATTGGACATAGTAAGTTCTGAGCCCACAGAAAACCCAATAAAAATTGCCAAAATCTCTCGCTCTCTCTCTCTCTCTCTCCCCTCTCTCTCTCCCCCCCTCCCCTCTCACCTCTTGCCAAAAAAGTCGGCTGTCAGCCTAATTGATTTCATTTTTCTTAATGAGCGCCTGATTTCCCCACGATGCACCATAAATATGCACAACACATTCTCACGAATAAGTAGCACAATGTGAAACATTGGCAGGAATATACATCCAACAAGCTTACAGTTTCAGTTTAGAAAATAGAAACTCACCTCAATATTTCTCCCTTCCACTCCCCCTCCTCCCCCCCCCCTTTATCACCTCAACATCTCTCTCTCTCTCTCTCTCTCTCTCTCTCTCTCTCTCTCTCACTCACTCACTCACTCTCTCTCTCTTCCCTCCCTCCCAACTCACCTTCACAACTCTCTCTCTCACCCTCCCCCCCTCCCTCCCTTCCCACTCACCTACACAACTCTCTCTCTCTCACCCTCCCTCCCTCCCCACTCACCTACACAACTCTCTCTCTCTCTC
>NW_004797634.1:281841-285804 GCF_000002075.1 Aplysia californica | reverse complement strand
GGTGAGCCCCCCGCCTTGTCCGCTCGAGACGATGTCTGCTCTAAGGACATCGTTATTTCTCACCTTTCCGCATTCTTTAAAGCAGATCTGCATATTCACTACTCAATCCCTCAGCTTGCAATGCTATCATGGATCAAAGGATAGCAATGCGTTCATGTTTTCTCCGATCGTCTTGAAAACCGTTCTCAATTTACAGCGATGTCTTATTATGCTTCATTCGTCAATCCCCATGTCCTCTCAGAATATGTTTCTTCTCAAATGCTGTCAATCGAGTAACCTAACAAACTCTCTTTATTGTCTCTAGACACACTTCCCTACTGTACTCCATATATTTTTGTTGCCCCCAGCGCTTGACCAGCTCAATAGCCAAGTCCACCAGACGCGACCTTCTCTCTATCTCCACGGCTCTCTCCAGATACCACTCCTGCACCACAGATGTCGTCAGATTCTCCGTCCTGGGGAAAACAAAACAACTCTCAACACTGTCTTTTTACAAAGTTTTAATAAGGTGTTTTTTTGGGGGGGGGGGGGGTTTATAGTAGAGAGTTTTACGGCGCTCGCGACTGCATAAGGTCATATGAGCCCCAAGGGGTGGATGTCAACAGAGAAGTCCTTACAGGGAATCAGGCTAACTCTGCTCACCTCTCTAGCTTCAACAGCACAAAGTCTGTTTCGACTTTCAAGGCACCCCAGAAATAGTGGGTCACAAGAGAGTGACAAACATACAAAAGAAGTAGAGGAAAAATGACGATAGTAAGGATTAGGAAAGAAAAAGCAGCAGTTCCCTGTTGTAGATCAGGCACAGTTATGAGCATGACATTGATGAATCAGCCCATTTACAATCACATACAAAGAAATCAGTGAAAGAGAGAGAGAGAGAGAGAGAGAGAGAGAGAGAGAGAGAGAGAGACAGACAGACAGACACACAGACAGACAGAGATGTAATATGTATGGAGGAGGGGGTGATAATGATATATATATATATACATGTATGTACATTTTGCATATTTTGTACATTTTGTACAATTTGTATATTTTGTACATTTTGTACATTTTGTACATTTTGTATATTTTGTACATTTTGTACATTTTGTACATTTTGTATATTTTGTACATTTTGTATATTTTGTACATTTTGTATATTTTGTATATTTTGTACATTTTGTATATTTTGTACATTTTGTATATTTTGTATATTTTGTACATTTTGTATATTTTGTACATTTTGTATATTTTACTCCACAGAAGCTACTAAAAGTTCTCTCTTTAATTTCTTTCACTGGGGGATTTTTAAAAGTATACCTTGTTATATCATAGCAAGCATAACAAAAATAATGCTGAAAGTAGATGGGGAACATTGAATGAGACTTACATATTCCACATAAGATAAGATAAGATAAGATAAGATAAGATAAGATAAGATAAGATAAGATACATCTTTATTGTCCAGATCCTGGCAAATTGGTTTGGTGTTCCACCACGTGTACACACACACCCACACACATACACACACACACACACACACACAAACACACACGCACACACGTGCATACACAAGTAGTAGGCTTACAATCACATGCATAATATAAATGAGCAGTAATATAAACAATAATAATCATAAGCTAGATACACACTCAATGTTATTTTGATGCATGCTCTAAGGTCGTAAGTACACTTATACAAGATGGTTAAGATGGAAGCATTTTGATAGATGATGGTAATAATGACCTTCTGTATCTTTCTTTATTACAGATCAGAAGCCTAGGTCTTTTACTTCTGACTGATGTTTTTATTTGAGGGAACATACTCTTATGTTTCTCTCTCTCTTTCCCTTTTTAACTCCCAGTGGAGCACAGGCCATCAACAACATTACTCCAGCGAAGCCTGTCCTGAGCATCCTTTTCTAGCTGTTTCCATGATGTCCCCGTTTTTTCAATTTCCGCTTGTACCGCTGGCCTCCATGTCATCTTAGGTCTTCCCTTCTTACGTTTTCCTTGTGGGTTCCACGTTAAAGCCTGTCTGATGATGCTTGTCGGGGGTCTCCTCAGGGTGTGTCCAATCAATTTCCATTTCTTCACACTCTTATGTTTACTTAATGGTACATCTTTTACCCCTCTCTTGACACAGTTTAGACCATTTAGGAGGCAGGCTACTCCAACACTGCCTGTCAGGGCCAACCTGGCTGAGTGGGATACAACACCATCCCAGCACACAGACGGACATACTCACTCAAATTTGTTTTGTTTACCAAGAGTTTTACGGCAAATGCAACACAATTAGGTCAAATATATAAGTGCCGAAGATTAGAGGAGTTACAAGAGAGTAACAAAACGCAAAAGAAGGAGGCGAAATAAGGACGACAGATGTCTGATAGGAAACGAGGAGCACATCACACCAGAGCACCCACCAACCCCCAACAGACATACCTGTATTTGCCGTCAAAGTCTGTGTACAGAAAAGCCGCCTCATCCTCACTGCCCAGATCAACAGCTTTCCTGAAGAGAAGAAGTTTCAGTTTTAGTAAGAGTTTTACGTCACTTGCAACATAATAAGGTCATATAAGTGCCGATGATTAAAGGTGTTACAAGAGAGTAACAAACACCAAAAAGAAGGAGGAGAGATCAGGACGATAGTTGTTTGACAGGAAAGAAGGAGCAAACCACACCAGAGCGCCCGCCAAACATCCACAAAAGTGATAGTCTTAGACAGGAGAACATCTTACACAGTGTCATTATCATGTTGAAAAATATGCTCGGTAGGAAATGGGAGGTGGTCGTTTGTACTACTACTTCCTCACCAGAGATGATTTAAAAATAGCAACACAAGTAAAACGTTGATGGAGCAGACTTAAGTTTAGTTTTAGTAGAGGTTTTACGGCGCTCACAACTGCATAAGGTCATATGAGCGCCAAAAGATTAGAGGTGTTACAAGAGAGTAACAAACATAAAAAAGAAGAAGGGGAGATAAGGACAATAGATGTTTGATAGGAAAGAAGGAGCAAACCACACCAGAGCACCCGCCAACCACCCACATGGAGCAGACTACCCCAATAGCCCACAGTCAACTCATGTAAAAACAAACAAACAAACATACATACAGACCAAAGAACACTCTCGTTTCAAAATCAATCCTGCATGTCATTCTTAACATTCCAGGTGAGGAGAGAGTCAGAGAGAGAGAAAGAGAGACAGAGACAGAGAGAGTCAGAGAGAGAGTCAGGGAGAGAGAGAGAGACAGAGACAGTCAGAGAGAGAGAGAGAGAGAGACAGAGAGAGAGAGAGAGTCAGAGAGAGACAGAGAGAAAGTCAGAGAGAGAGAGAGAGTCAGAGAGAGAGAGAGAGAAAAAGAGCAGAAACCTGTGAGGGGCCAGGTCCGCACAAATTCCAAACAATTTTTCTTCCTCCTGTTTTGCTTTGTCTGAAACCAGAACAGCTGCCATCATGCTGCCACATTGTCTACGTAACTGACAGTTTACAAGGAGCTTTTTATATTTAGCAGAGTTTTTTACGGCGCTCCCAACTGCATAAGGTCATATGAGAGCCAAGGGGTGGGTGTCAACAGAGAAGTCCATACAGGGAATCAGGCTTACTCTGCTCACCTCTCTCGCTTCAACAGCACAAAGTCTGCTTCGACTATCAAGGCACCCCGGAAATAGCGGGTCACAAGAGAGTGACAAACATACAAAAGAAGTAGAGGAAAATGACAATAGTAAGAATTAGGAAAGAAAAAGCAGCAGTTCCCCGTATGCAGTTCAGGCACAGTATGAGTATGACGTTGATAAATCAGCCCATTTACAATTCTACTGAGCATAAGAACATGGTTCATATCCCCCCCTTTGGGAATGGCCTAAAGACACTTCCGTCAGTAGCATTGCCCCGGGGAGCAACTAAGAGTTTTACAGCACTCACAACTGCAAAAGGTCAAACGAGCGCGCAGCACAACTCACAAACATCCAGCAAAAAT
>NW_004797634.1:278165-280485 GCF_000002075.1 Aplysia californica | reverse complement strand
GAAGAAAAAAAAATACCCACCTAAAAAAACAGCAACTACAGTTTATATATATGAAGATTTTTAAAAATGAATACGTATATGTATATACCTACGTGTGTGTGTGTGTATGTGGGTGTGAGTGTGTGTGTGTGTGTGTGTGTGTAAAGATATATATATCTTTACTTACAGAGAAATTCCTTCATAGTATACGCAGGGTTACTACCATGAACCACCCACTACCCACCAAATTCAAGGTTTTGAGGAGAAATTTTAAAAATTCAAGGAGATTTGGTGAAGAAATTCAGGCGGTTTTCAACGGCGTGCCAACAGCAATCCGACAACAATTTCGTTCATGTCTGATTTGGCAAAATTCAAGGAGTTTTCAAGGAGATGTTTACCTTGAATGCAAATTCAAATAGTTTTCAAGGACTTCTTGAATTCAAGGAGACCCCAGGAACCCTGTATGTATGTAATTCTACATAATGGTCTACTTTCTGATACAACGACATACACATAAAGTCACATAAATGTCTTGTAAACGGATAAGTAGTTTTTTTTTAGTAGAGGGTTTTACGGCGCTCACAACTGCACAAGGTCATATGAGGGCCAAGAGGTGGGTGTCAACAGAGAAGTCCTTACAGTTAGTTACAGGGAATCAGACTTACTCTGCTCACCTCTCTAGCTTCAACAGCACAAAGTCTGCTTCGACTATCAAGGCACCCTGGAAATAGCAGGTCACAAGAGTGTGACAAACATACAAAAGAAGTAGAGGAAAATGACAATAGTAAGGATTAGGAAAGAAAAAGCAGCAGTTCCTTGTTGTAGATCAGGCACAGTTATAAGCGTGACATGATGAATCAGCCCATTTACAATTCTACTGTGCTTGAACGAGAAGTGTCCCCCCTTTGGGAATGGCCTAAAGACACTACAGTCAGTGGCACTGCCCCGGGGGGAAGTAAACAGATTATGTACGTGTGACTGGACTTAAAAACAAAACAGAACACATGGCAACAACCCATACAGCCTGATAGTCCTTGTAAAACAAAACAAAAAACATGAGTGTGTACTTCAGTCACTGAAATCCAAAATCTCACTGCAGACCACTTTTTCCTGTCTGTCAAAGCATACAATATCACGAAAAGAGAAAATGGCGTACCCGATTTCCGGAAGGAGGCTTTTGTAGTCGCCAGGATCAGCTGTCTCGGGGAAGTTGGACAAGATGGCAAGTCTGTGGATTTTTTTGTTTTCCGTAAGAGTTTCTCGGCTCTTGCAACACAAAATAGGTCATGTAAGTGCCGAAGATTAGAGGTGTTACAAGAGAGTAACGTAAAAACCAAAGAAGGAGGAGAGATAGGGATGATAGATATTTCGTTTTCGTTAGAGTTTTACGGCACTTGCAAGACAATAAGGTCATATAAGTGCCGAAGATTAGAGGTGTTACAAGAGAGTAACAAACACAAAAAAAAGGAGGAGGAGAGATTAGGACGATAGATGTTTGATAGGAAAGAAGGAGCAAACCACACCAGAGCACCCGCCAACCACCCCAGAGAGAGAGAGAGAGAGAGAGAGAGAGAGAGAGAGAGAGAGAGAGAGAGAGAGAGAGAGAGAGAGAGAGAGAGAAGGAGACAGAGACACAGAGAGAGAAAGAGTCAGAGAAAGAGTCTCAAGTCTGTGAGAGAGAAAGAGAAAGAGTCAGAGAGAGTCAGGGAGAGTCAGAGAGAGAGAGAGAGAGAGAGTCAGGGAGAGTCAGAGAGAGAGAGAGAGAGTCGGAGAGAGTCAGAGAGAGAGAGAGAGTCAGAGAGAGAGAGAGTCAGAGAGAGAGTCAGAGAGAGAGACAGAGAGAGTCAGAGAAAGAGTCAGAGAGAGAGAGAGAGAGAGAGAGAAAGAGAGAGAGAGAGTCAGAGAGAGAGAGTCGGAGAGAGAGAGAGAGACAGAGAGAGAGAGTCAGAAAGAGAGAGAGAGAGCAGAAACCTGTGAGGGGCCAGGTCCACGCTGTGAAAGGTCATCAAGGTCTCCACTGCCCGCCAGTCGTTGTCCTGTGGACACACACACAACACAGCGCGTGTCAGAACACACACAACACAGCACGTGTCAGAACACACACAATACAGCACGTGGACCCACACACAACACACTGCATGTCAGAACACACACAACACAGCACGTGTCAGAACACACACAATACAGCACATGGACACACACTCAACACACTGCATGTCAGAACACACATAACACACAACACAACGCGTGTCAGAACACACAAAATACAATACACACAACACAAGGCTTTTCAGAACACTCATATTACAACACGCACTACACCGCGCGTGTCAGAATACAC
>NW_004797634.1:274898-277736 GCF_000002075.1 Aplysia californica | reverse complement strand
GATGCAGGAACCCCGCAACACAGCACTTGTCAGAACACACACACACAGCACGTGTCAGAACACTCTCACACAGCTAAGTGTCAGAACAGGCCCAACACAGTATGTATCAGAACACACACAACACAGCACGTGTCAGAACACGCACAACAAACAACACAGCGCGTGTCAGAACACACACAATACATATCACAACACACACAACACAGCACGTGTCAGAACACACACAACACAGCACGTGTCAGAACACGCACAACAAACACAACACAGCGCGAGTCAGAACACACAACACACACAAGTAACACAGCACTTGTCAAAACACATAACACACACAACACAGCACGTGTCAGAACATGCACAATACTACACGTTCCAGAACACACAACACAGCATGTGTCAGAACACACAAAAAACAGCACGTTTCAGAAAGCACACAACATATTTGGTTTATTTTAGCTTTAGTAAGAGTTTTTGGGTTTGAGCAAAGAGTCTACATAACAAGAGGGGCCACTTCTCTCTTTGAGCCAATTAAAAAAGTGTCCTCAAAATTCGGTGGCGCCCTCTTCACAAAAGCGCACCTTTAGCGAACAGAGTTATCCTACTTGAGTTTAAAAAATCAAAGTGAAACTAGCAAGTTTTTTAATGAATTTCGGAAGAACGCTTTTTTAAAATGGTTACGCTGACATAAAGCCTCTTCCGGAGGAAAAGGTGATTGTTTTCTTCGTTTAATTTGACTTTAGAATGAAGGGCGAGAGATCATTAAAATATAAAAAACCTAAAACTCTGCACTGAACGAACCCGAACTGCTGATGAACCGCAGTCGATCTGCGCACGCAAGGAGGTGCTATTCCTATTCTTCTTCTGGAAAAACGAAAGAGAGCTTCAAAACAGACTGCAGCGCCATCTGAAGCAAAGAGCATGCTTCCTGCGGACACTTTTTTGGCTGAGTGGCCCATCTTGTTATTTACTATCTTTGGCTGAGTGGCCCATCTTGTTATGTACCATCTTTGGCTGAGTGGCCCATCATGTTATGTACCATCTTTGGCTGAGTGGCCCATCTTGTTATGTACCATCTTTGGCTGAGTGGCCCATCTTGTTATTTACTATCTTTGGCTGAGTGGCCCATCTTGTTATTTACTATCTTTGGCTGAGTGGCCCATCTTGTTATGTACCATCTTTGGCTGAGTGGCCCATCTTGTTATTTACTATCTTTGGCTGAGTGGCCCATCTTGTTATTTACTATCTTTGGCTGAGTGGCCCATCTTGTTATGTACCATCTTTGGCTGAGTGGCCCATCATGTTATGTACCATCTTTGGCTGAGTGGCCCATCTTGTTATGTACCATCTTTGGCTGAGTGGCCCATCTTGTTATATACTATCTTTGGCTGAGTGGCCCATCTTGTTATATACCATCTTTGGTTTGAGTACAGAGAAGGGCATCGACATAAGTAATGTTCAAAATGGGCAGGAAGGAAGTAAGACAGATAGACAGAAACAACTGAGGGAAAGAACAGAGTCAGATGGCACCCTCCAACCACCCGCTTGATAAGACTTTTACAGCACCTACAATGCAAATTGGTCATAATATAAGTGTTGAAGATTAGAGGTGTTACTAGAGAGTAACACACAGTTCAAAAAAAAAAAAGGGAGGAGAGATAAGAAAGATAGATGTGCGACAGGAAAAAAGGAGTAAACCACACCAGAGCACCCGCCAACCACCAACTCTTCAACTTTGATACGATCGAGGAGAATAATAATAATAATAATAATAATAATAATAATAATAATAAAAATAATAATAATAATAATAGAAATAATTAATAATAATAATAATAATAGAAATAGATAATACATTGATTATTTTATATGCTTCCCGGGAAGCTGAGAATGTTTCGGAGTGTTCTATGGTCTGCTGGGGTAATAATATAGTGTAAAGCGCATAGAGCCTGCTGTTGAGTGGAGATATGCGCTATACAAATGCTATCTATTATTATTATTATTATTACTATTATTATTATTATTATTATTATTATTATTATAATATAGCACTCTATCCCATATGAGTATTATTTAGTTTTAGTAGAGTTTTTAACGGCGCTCGCAACTGCATACGTCCTATGAGCGCCAAGGAGTGGATGTCAACAGAGAAGTCAAACGGGGAATCAGACTTACTCTGCTCACCTCTCTAGCCTCAACAGCACAAAGTCTGCTTCGACTATCAAGGCACCCTGGAAATAGCGAGTCACAAGATCACAAGAGAGTGACAAACATACAAAAGAAGTAGAGGAAAAAATGACCATAGTAAGGATTAGGAAAGAAAAAGCAGAAGTTCCCCATTGCAGTTCAGGCACAGTTATGAGCATGACATTGATAAATCAGCCCATTTACAATTCTTCTACTGCGCACAAGAACGTGTTAATGTCACCCCTTTGGGAATGGCCTAAAGCCACTTTAGTCAGTAGGACCTCCCCGGGGGGTATACAAGTACAAGCTGTGAGCGGTTTCCATCAGTCACATGATCGCTGTACCAACCTGAGCATACTCGGCAACAATTTCGTAAATGCTCCGGGACCTGAAGGCGGCGTAAAAACTGGCGTTGTATCTGTCGGCAGCCGCCACCTCGCCACCTAGTATGCACTGGAACCATCGGAGAACATTGTCATGATAAGATAGGATAAGACAAGAAAAGATAAGAAAAGATAAGACAAGACGAGATCAGATAAGACAGACACGTCAAAACAAGATAAGATAAAATACACAACAAGGCAAGATAAGAAAGAAAAGATAAGATATGATAAATAAGACACGATAAGAGAAGAAAAAAAAGATAAGATAAGACAA
>NW_004797634.1:269378-274744 GCF_000002075.1 Aplysia californica | reverse complement strand
GAAAGAGAGAGAGAGAGTCAGAGAGAGAGAGAGAGTCAGAGAGAGAGAGTCGGAGAGAGAGAGAGACAGAGAGAGAGAGTCAGAAAGAGAGAGTCAGAGAGAGAGAGTCAGAGAGAGAGAGTCAGAGAGAGAGAGACAGAGAGAGAGAGTCAGAAAGAGAGAGTCAGAGAGAGAGAGTCAGAGAGAGAGAGTCAGAGAGAGAGCAGAGCAGAAACCTGTGAGGGGCCAGGTCCGCGCTGTGAAAGGTCATCAAGGTCTCCACTGCCCGCCAGTCGTTGTCCTGTGGACACACACACAACACACCGCGTGTCAGAACACACACAACACAGCACGTGTCAGAACACACACAATACAGCACATGGACCCACACACAACACACCGCATGTCAGAACACACACAACACAGCACATGTCAGAACACACACAATACAGCATGTGGACCAACACACAACACACCGCATGTCAGAACACACACAACACAGCACGTGTCAGAACACACACAATACAGCACGTGGACACACACACAACACACTGCATGTCAGAACACACATAACACACAACACAACGCGTGTCAGAACACACAAAATACAACACACACAACACAACGCTTGTCAAAACACACACAATACAACACGCACAACACAGCGCGTGTCAGAATACACACAATACAACACACACAACACAGCGTGCGTCAGAATACACAACACAGCACGTGTCAGAACTAACACACAACACACACAACACAGCACGTGTCAGAACACACACAACACAGCACATGTCAGAACACATAACACACACAACACAGCGCGTGTCAGAACTAACACACAACACACACAACACAACACGTGTCAGAACACACACAACACAGCACGTGTCAGAACACACGCAACACAGCACGTGTCAGAACACACACAACACAGCACGTGTCAGAACACACACAACACAGCAAGTGTCAGAACAGGCCCAACACAGTATGTATCAGAACACACACAACACAGCACGTGTCAGAACACGCACAACAAACAACACAGCGCGTGTCAGAACACACACAATACATATCAGAACACGCACAACACAGCACGTGTCAGAACACACACAACACAGCATGTGTCAGAACACGCACAACAAACACAACACAGCGCGAGTCAGAACACACAACACACACAAGTAACACAGCACTTGTCAAAACACATAACACACACAACACAGCACGTGTCAGAACACGCACAATACTACACGTTCCAGAACACACAACACAGCATGTGTCAGAACACACAAAAAACAGCACGTTTCAGAAAGCACACAACATATTTGGTTTATTTTAGCTTTAGTAAGAGTTTTTGGGTTTGAGCAAAGAGTCTACATAACAAGAGGGGCCACTTCTCTCTTTGAGCCAATTAAAAAAGTGTCCTCAAAATTCGGTGGCGCCCTCTTCACAAAAGCGCACCTTTAGCGAACAGAGTTATCCTACTTGAGTTTTAAAAATCAAAGTGAAACTAGCAAGTTTTTTAATGAATTTCGGAAGAACGCTTTTTTAAAATGGTTACGCTGACATAAAGCCTCTTCCGGAGGAAAAGGTGATTGTTTTCTTCGTTTAATTTGACTTTAGAATGAAAGGCGAGAGGTCATTAAAATATAAAAAACCTAAAACTCCGCACTGAACGAACCCGAACTGCTGATGAACCGCAGTCGATCTGCGCACGCAAGGAGGTGCTATTCCTATTCTTCTTCTGGAAAAACGAAAGAGAGCTTCAAAACAGACTGCAGCGCCATCTGAAGCAAAGAGCATGCTTCCTGCGGACACTTTTTTGGCTGAGTGGCCCATCTTGTTATTTACTATCTTTGGCTGAGTGGCCCATCTTGTTATTTACTATCTTTGGCTGAGTGGCCCATCTTGTTATGTACCATCTTTGGCTGAGTGGCCCATCTTGTTATTTACTATCTTTGGCTGAGTGGCCCATCTTGTTATGTACCATCTTTGGCTGAGTGGCCCATCTTGTTATTTACTATCTTTGGCTGAGTGGCCCATCTTGTTATGTACCATCTTTGGCAGAGTGGCCCATCTTGTTATGTACTATCTTTGGCTGAGTGGCCCATCTTGTTATGTACTATCTTTGGCTGAGTGGCCCATCTTGTTATGTACCATCTTTGGCTGAGTGGCCCATCTTGTTATATACCATCTTTGGCAGAGTGGCCCATCTTGTTATGTACTATCTTTGGCTGAGTGGCCCATCTTGTTATGTACTATCTTTGGCTGAGTGGCCCATCTTGTTATGTACCATCTTTGGCTGAGTGGCCCATCTTGTTATATACCATCTTTGGCAGAGTGGCCCATCTTGTTATGTACTATCTTTGGCTGAGTGGCCCATCTTGTTATGTACTATCTTTGGTTTGAGTACAGAGAAGGGCATCGACATAAGTAATGTTCAAAATGGGCAGGAAGGAAGTAAGACAGATAGACAGAAACAACTGAGGGAAAGAACAGAGTCAGATGGCACCCTCCAACCACCCGCTTGATAAGACTTTTACAGCACCTACAATGCAAATTGGTCATAATATAAGTGTTGAAGATTAGAGGTGTTACTAGAGAGTAACACACAGTTCAAAAAAAAAAAAAGGGAGGAGAGATAAGAAAGATAGATGTGCGACAGGAAAAAAAGAGTAAACCACACCAGAGCACCCGCCAACCACCAACTCTTCAACTTTGATACGTTCGAGGAGAATAATAATAATAATAATAATAATAAAAATAATAATAATAATAATAATAATAATAATAGAAATAATTAATAATAATAATAATAATAGAAATAGATAATACATTGATTATTTTATATGCTTCCCGGGAAGCTGAGAATGTTTCGGAGTGTTCTATGGTCTGCTGGGGTAATAATATAGTGTAAAGCGCATAGAGCCTGCTGTTGAGTGGAGATATGCGCTATACAAATGCTATCTATTATTATTATTATTATTATTATTATTATTATTATTATAATATAGCACTCTGTCCCATATGAGTATTATTTAGTTTTAGTAGAGTTTTTAACAGCGCTCGCAACTGCATACGTCCTATGAGCGCCAAGGGGTGGATGTCAACAGAGAAGTCAAACGGGGAATCAGACTTACTCTGCTCACCTCTCTAGCCTCAACAGCACAAAGTCTGCTTCGACTATCAAGGCACCCTGGAAATAGCGAGTCACAAGATCACAAGAGAGTGACAAACATACAAAAGAAGTAGAGGAAAAAATGATGATAGTAAGGATTAGGAAAGAAAAAGCAGAAGTTCCCCATTGCAGTTCAGGCACAGTTATGAGCATGACATTGATAAATCAGCCCATTTACAATTCTTCTACTGCGCACAAGAACGTGTTAATGTCCCCCCTTTGGGAATGGCGTAAAGCCACTTTAGTCAGTAGGACCTCCCCGGGGGGTATACAAGTACAAGCTGTGAGCGGTTTCCATCAGTCACATGATCGCTGTACCAACCTGAGCATACTCGGCAACAATTTCGTAAATGCTCCGGGACCTGAAGGCGGCGTAAAAACTGGCGTTGTATCTGTCGGCAGCCGCCACCTCGCCACCTAGTATGCACTGGAACCATCGGAGAACATTGTCATGATAAGATAGGATAAGACAAGAAAAGATAAGAAAAGATAAGACAAGACGAGATCAGATAAGACAGACACGTCAAAACAAGATAAGATAAAATACACAACAAGGCAAGATAAGAAAGAAAAGATAAGATATGATAAATAAGACACGATAAGATAAGAAAAGAAAGATAAGATAAGACAAGACCAGATAAGAAAAGAAAAGAAAGAAAAGATAAGACAAGATAAGATAAGAAAAGAAAGAAAAGATAAGATATGATAAATAAGACAAGATAAGATAAGAAAGGAAAGAAAAGATAGACAAGATCAGATAAGATAAGGTAGATAAGACAAGACAAGACAAGACAAGACAAGGTAGATCAGATAAGAAAATATAAGATAAGACAAGATAGATAAGAAAGATAAACAAGACAGGACAAGATAAGACAAGGTAACATTACATAAGAGATAAGATAAGATAACACAAGACAAAATAGCATTAAATAAGGGATAAAATAAGATAAGATAAGATTCTCTCTCTCCCCCCCTCCCCATTATTTTCTATCTCTATATCCTCTCTCTCTCTCTCTCTCTATCTCTCTCTCTCACCTCATAAGTCTTCAGCCTGTCCAAGTACTGTAAGAACTTGAGCCTACCAGGACACAGTTCCTTCTCTCTCTCTCTCTCTCTCTCTCTCTCCCTCCCTCTCTCTCTCTCTCTCTCCCTCCCTCCCTCCCTCCCTCCCTCTCTCTCTCTCTCTCTATCTCTCTCTCTCCCCTCTCTCCCTCCCTCCCTCCCTCCCTCCCTCTCACCTCATAAGTCCTCAGCCTGTCCAGGTACTGTAAGAACTTGAGCCTAGCACGACACAGTTCCTTCTGCTCCAGGTTCAAACTGCAAGAAAAACAGCGACGACATGTATCAAACATTTGACCTTTGAACCATTTCCATTTCACCTGTGAACTATGTCTATCTGACTTTTGAACAACGTTCATTTAACTTTTGAACTGTCAATTTGACTTGTCCACAACGTCCATTTAACTTTTGAACTGTGTCATTTTGACTTGTCAACAACGTCCATTTAATTTTTGAACTGTGTCATTTTGACTTGTCAACAACGTCCATTTAATTTTTGAACTGTGTCATTTTGACTTGTCAACAACGTCCATTTAATTTTGAACTATGTCTATTTGACTTGTCCACGACGTCCATTTAACTTTTGAACTGTCAATTTCACTTGTCCACAACGTCCATTTCACTTTTGAACTGACAATTTGACTTGTCAACAACGTCCATTTGACCTTTGAACCATGTCCATTTGATCTCAGAACCCTGTCCATTTCACCTTTGGACAATGTCCATTTGACTTTTGAACCACATCCTTCCTGAGTCTAAAGGACCCATAAACTTGAGCTCCGCCATCCATCCCTACCACAGACAAAACCTTAACGAATGTCGAAGACTTCCACCGCTATTAACCCAATCCGTACGTTGTGTTTTACTATCGTATCCATACGACGTGGGGAACTCTGTGCCACCCCTTAACCCTATCCGTACGTCGTGTTTTACTATCGTACCCATACGATGTGGGGAACTCTGTGCCACTACTTAACCCTATCCGTACGTCGTGTTTTACTATCGTACCCATACGATGTGGGGAACTCTGTGCCACTACTTAACCCTATCCGTACGTCGTGTTTTACTGTCATATCCATACGACGTGGGGAACTCTGTGCCACCACTTAACCCTATTCGTACGTCGTGTTTTACTATCGTATCC
>NW_004797634.1:267535-269278 GCF_000002075.1 Aplysia californica | reverse complement strand
GTCCTCAGCCTGTCCAGGTACTGTAAGAACTTGAGCCTAGCACGACACAGTTCCTTCTGCTCCAGGTTCAAACTGCAAGAAAAACAGCGACGACATGTATCAAACATTTGACCTTTGAACCATTTCCATTTCACCTGTGAACTATGTCTATCTGACTTTTGAACAACGTTCATTTAACTTTTGAACTGTCTATTTGACTTGTCCACAACGTCCATTTAACTTTTGAACTGTGTCATTTTGACTTGTCAACAACGTCCATTTAATTTTTGAACTGTGTCATTTTGACTTGTCAACAACGTCCATTTAATTTTGAACTATGTCTATTTGACTTGTCCACGACGTCCATTTAACTTTTGAACTGTCAATTTCACTTGTCCACAACGTCCATTTCACTTTTGAACTGACAATTTGACTTGTCAACAACGTCCATTTGACCTTTGAACCATGTCCATTTGATCTCAGAACCCTGTCCATTTCACCTTTGGACAATGTCCATTTGACTTTTGAACCTCATCCTTCCTGAGTCTAAAGGACCCATAAACTTGACCTCCGCCATCCATCCCTACCACAGACAAAACCTTAACGAATGTCGAAGACTTCCACCGCTATTAACCCAATCCGTACGTTGTGTTTTACTATCGTATCCATACGACGTGGGGAACTCTGTGCCACCCCTTAACCCTATCCGTACGTCGTGTTTTACTATCGTACCCATACGATGTGGGGAACTCTGTGCCACTACTTAACCCTATCCGTACGTCGTGTTTTACTGTCATATCCATACGACGTGGGGAACTCTGTGCCACCACTTAACCCTATTCGTACGTCGTGTTTTACTATCGTATCCATACGACATGGGGAACTCTGTGCCACCACTTAACCCTACCCGTACGTCGTGTTTTACTATCCTATTCATACGACGTGAGGAACTCTGTGCCACCACTTTCCAAAGAGGAAATTTACTTGTTAATCCGATTCGTACACTTTGCGTAGCAGTCTGTCAAAATGATTTTTTGATAAATACTGAAAGTTTCAAAGAGATCTTCGCACTAGAAGTACTCTAAAATGTGAAGAATACAACCGCGGGGGTACAAAATGACCCCAGGGCGTACAGCTAGGGTTAACGTGGCATTTGGCGGAACGGCACACGCTCAAGGGGTACTGGATTTATAACAACAATAACGGCAGCAACAAAAACAACAACGACAACAACAACAACAACAACATTTCAGCTCATTTGTGTTGACAGATGGACATACAACATGTCTTACTGAGGAGTTGTATTCAATAAAGGCAGTGTATGTTCGAATCTTTAGGGTCAAGGAAGACAAGTTCAACAGGGTTTTTTGTACTACTTAAAAATTTTATTTTTTTTTTAACTTGTGGGTGTTTTGTAGTAGTTACGCACTTTGCTGTGGCACATAAGAGACCTGAGTTCAATTCCCAAGTGGGAAGACATTTTTATTGAGTAACTCTGTGTTTCTGTGTTTCTGCTGGGATGTTGTATCCCTCTTAGCTCAAGTTATCCCTGACAAGCAAGTTGGAAGCCCGCCTCCTAAATGACAATGACAATGACAATCTTTATTCATCTCGCAGGGAGAAATTTGTCTTTGTCGTTTACAATGGCAGTGGATGTTACAAAGGTTAGGGGCACTCACGCAAACGCACAACAAGACAGGACATTAGTAAATACATGCCTCACTTGCTGAAACAACCCGCTCTGTAAAACATTTCTCTCTCTCT
>NW_004797634.1:264450-265450 GCF_000002075.1 Aplysia californica | reverse complement strand
AGGTAAAGAGTTAACAATTTGTTATTTAACACTTTGCCATCACAAGGCTGATATAGTAAAAACTCTTGCCATCAAAGGCAAAGGCATTAGGGGGAAAATCCAAGGAAACTGAAGGGTATGATCGGAGAGACGTGACGGTAAAGTGTTAATGTCACCGACCTCCCTCCGTCTTCTCCGTTTCCCACGGCGATGAGCGCAGGCAGGTCCGTCCCTCGCAAGCCGTACTCCATCAACTCCTTCATGGCGTCAATGTTCTCCGGAACTCTCTCCAGACACTCGTGGAGAACCCACGCCCTCTTGCTGATCTTGCTCTGGGAGGGAAAAAACAAATATTTATTTATTTAATTTTACTTTCTGTTTTCTTCATCTTCTTCTCCTCCTCCTTCTTCATATTCTCTTTCTTTTTCTTTTCCTCCTTTTTCAACTTCTTCTTCTCCTCTTTCTCTCTTTCTTGATTTTCTCCTTTTTCTTTTTCTACTACTCTTTTGTTCTCTCTTTCTTTTTCTCTTTCTCTTGTGTATTCTCTTTCTTCTCCTCTTTCTTTTTCTCTTTCGTCATTTCCTCCTTCTTTTTCTCTTTCATCTACTCCTCCATCTCATTATCTTTCTTTTACTCTTTCTTCTCTGTTCCCTTCTGTGTTTCCCCATAAAATAGCCAGATAGTCAACCATACATCCTTTGTCCCATCGCACAAACCAATCTTCCTTCCTGATGACCATAGCCTCACGCCTTACCACACAAAAATGCCCCACCTATCCCCCTTCTATTCACAGAAAAAAAAATGCTCTACAAAATCACTCTCAGCATTTCCCACTGGTCTGAACAATACCAAATCAAACTGGACATTCAAATCAATTTTTTAAAGAAGAACCATACTGAAAACAAACTGTATTTTAGAAGTCAACTTTTCAAAAATACATCACAATACGAAAACAAACTGGATTTTTAAGTCAACTATTGATAAAGAACAATATGAAAACAAACTGGATTTTTAAGTCAAC
>NW_004797634.1:249496-262207 GCF_000002075.1 Aplysia californica | reverse complement strand
GGAACTCAACACTTGCCCGGGGGTCCTTAAAAAGTGCTGAAAGTGGGTTACTGAAATGTCACAGCAGACGGGTTCTGGCACGATAGCTGTCAGCAAACCGATTCTCTTCTTGGGGAAACGCACCTCACACTGGACGGGAAAAAGGACAGTCTCAATGGTCGCTTTCAAGCACAAGGGGGCTATCCCGAAAACCACTGTTTTGAGAAAATCTAAGGTAAAGTTTTTGGACCCCTGTTCAGATTCTTTAAAAGACAAGGAGAGTTTTCTCTATAACCAAATATACACACCAGTGAAACCAAACTTCTCCTATAGCTAGGACAATGCCCACTTTTTGGTGTAGGTCAAGATTTCTGGAAACCCCCAAAATCCGGGTTAGCCCGCTTGTCCTTAAAAGCGACCAAATATAGCATGAGGCAAACCTGGGTTTTTTCTTGGGAGGCTGGAACCTCTCGCTGTCAGTGAGGTAGAAGAGGACCTGCTTGGTCATGAGGGTGCCTTGGGCCACCAGGGACACGTCTTCGTCTTCGCTGTCCTCCTCCTCCTCCTCCTCCCCCTCTGTCAGCAGACCGATTCTCTTCTTGGGGAAACGCACCTCACACTGGAGGGGAAAAGGACAGTCGTAATAAGAGTTTTACGGCACTTGCAACACAAAAAGGTCATAAAAGTGCCAAAGATTTGAGGGGTTACAAGAGAGTAAATGGTGAAATGGTATCGGTTTAACGCCCCTATCAACACTATTAGGTTATTTACGGGGCGGGACCTCCTAGTTTAACGTCCGTCTCCGATAGGACCGAGCCAAGTGGGAAGTTCGTGTAAAGTGCCTTTCCCAAGGACACAACGTCGGATACAAGAGAGTAACAAACAAAGGAAAGAAGGAAGAGAGATATGAATGATAGATGTTTTATAGGAAAGAAAGAGCAAACAAATAGGTCATGATCATAAAAGTGCCAAAGATTTGAGGTGTTACTAGAGAATAACATACAAAGGAAAGAAGGAAGAGAGATACGAATGATAGAATGGGAAGCATACAGTGCAAGCTGCCATTTTTACAAGTGCTAAAACATTGGACATACTGACAAGATCTTTTGCTGTCTGTGGCCAGGTGCCCATTCTCACCTGGGTGAAGTGAGGAAAACTTGTATTAAGTGCCTTTCCCAAGGACACAACATCGAACCCCCGAACCCGCAACCTCACGACGAGTCTGGTGGCTTAACCACTAGGTCATTTTTTTGTGTTTTAGTAGAGGTTTTACGGCGCTCACAACTGCATAAGGTCATATGAGCGCCAGAAGATTAGAGGTGTTACAAGAGAGTAACAAACTTAAAAAAGGAGATGGGGAGATAAGGACGATAGATATTTGATAGGAAAGAAGGAGCAAACCACACCAGAGCACCCGCCAACCACCCACCGAGGGGGAAAAAGAAAGAAACAACAACAACAACAACAAAAAAAGACACATTGATAAGTGTACTGTCGGGATATCACAATCACAACATCTAGATCTAGACAGACATTGAAAGCAACAGGAGCCAGACACGACTGTATGCTTTATTACGGAAAAAATAATAATTATAACAATAGATAGCATTTGTATAGCGCATATCCCCGCTCAACAGCAGGCTCTATGCGCTTGACACTATATTATTACCCCAGCAGACCATAGAACACTCCGAAACATTCTCAGCTTTTCGGGAAAATTCTCCTCTCTAAATTCTATGCCGATTGTATCTAAGACAACAATGACGTAACCACTTACGCGGCTTGGTTACCAGTTGCCAGGTTTCCTAATTACTATAAGGCAATACAGATGGGTTGTTTTTTTTATATAGTAGAGGGTTTTACGGCGCTCGCAACTGCATAAGGTCATACGAGCGCCAAGGGGAGGGGTGGGTGTCAACAGAGAAGTCTTTACAGGGAATCAGACTTACTCTGCTCACCTCTTTAGCTTCAACAGCACAAAGTCTGCTTCGACTATCAAGGCACCCCGGAAATAGCGGGTCACAAGAGAGTGACAAACATACAAAAGAAGTAGAGGAAAATGACAATAGTAAGGAGATGGTTTGCCTAATGGTAATGGACATTACAATAACATACTTCCAGTCCCAGAAATCCCCCATTCTGCGCCTGCGTGACTTGAGGTGAGGGTTCGAACCATTCGGGTGACTTGCCCAGGCGGTTCCGCAGCTCCTCGGGCGACACGACACTCACAGCACCGGTACAGCGCGCCAGGATCAGCAGCTGGGGGAGACATAGGTCAGTCATGTAAGTGCCATAGATTTGAGGTTTAGCTTAGTTTTAGTAAGGGGGGGGGTTTTTGCTTTTTTTTTTTTTAGTAGGAGTTTTACGGCACTTGCAACACTATAAGGTCATACATATAAGTGCCGAAGATAAGAGGTGTTACAAGAGAGTAACAAACACAGAAAAGGAGGGGAGATAAGGATAATAGATGTTTGATACGAAAGAAGGAGCAAATCACATCAGAGCACCCTCCAACCACCCACAGCAAGAGTTTGACAGCACTTGCAACATACATAGGTCATATAAGTACCAAAGATTTGAGGTTCAGTTTAGTTTTAGTAATAGTTTTACAGCACTTGCAACACAAGTAGGTCATACAAGGATTTGAGGTTTAACACCAAAAAGACAGACAAAAAGGGTAGAAAATTGCACTTTTCGACTTAAGATTCGAAAGTTGTTCAAAATCATATGGATATTGAGGAATACAGGGGTGAGGAAGGTGGCTCTATCGAAGACCCGGGGTCTAAATATGTCATGAGTGGGTCAGAACCAGACAGCAAGTTCACTGACATTGACACTGACACGCCGACACACTGACACAGACAATGACACCGACACGCCAACACACTGACACAGACAATGACACAGACACTGACACAGACACAACAGACAATGACACAGACACTGACATTGACACAGACACAGACAATGACACTGACACAGACACTGACACAAACACAACAGACAGTGACACAGACACAACAGACAGTGACACAGACACTGACATTGACACAGACACAGACAATGACACTGACACAGACACTGACACAGACACAACAGACAATGACAATGACACTGACACAGACACAACAGACAATGACAATGACACTGACACAGACACAGATACAGACACTGACACTGACATTGACACAGACACAGACACTGACACTGACATTGACATTGACACAGACACAGACACTGACACAGACACTAACACTGACACTGACATTGACATTGACACAGACACAGACACTGACACACTGACAGACACAGACACTGACACTGACACCAACACAAACAGAGACAGACACAGACACTGACACAGACACAACAGACAATGACACTGACACAGACACTGACATTGACACCGACACTGACACTGATATTGACACAGACACAGACACTGACACTGACACCAACACAAACAGACACAGACACTGACACGCTGACACACTGACACTAGTGACACTGACAATGACACCGATACAAACAGACACAGACAGTTACAGGCACTGACATTAACACACACACAGACACTGACACTGACACAGACATGCTGACACACCAACACAGACACAGACACAGACACTCACACAGACACAGACACTGAGACAGATGAGACTGCAGCCCCGACAAACAAGCTTGGCTACAACTCAGCGCTGACAGGAGGAATGCACACCCCCTGACATCGAAAGGGTTAACATTCAAAACAGCGTGCTGACAGGAGGAATGCACGCCCCCTGACATCAAAAGAGTTAACATTCAACACGACGTGCTGACAGGAGGAATGCACGCCCCCTGGCATCGAAAGAGTTAACACGACGTGCTGACAGGAGGAATGCACACCCCCTGACATCAAAAGGGTTAACATTGAACACGACGTGCTGACAGGAGGAATGCACACCCCCTGACATCGAAAGGGTTAACATTCAACACGACGTGCTGACAGGAGGAATGCACACCCCCTGACATCAAAAGGGTTAACATTGAACACGACGTGCTGACAGGAGGAATGCACACCCCCTGACATCGAAAGGGTTTACATTCAAAACAGCGTGCTGACAGGAGGAATGCACGCCCCCTGACATCAAAAGAGTTAACATTCAACACGACGTGCTGACAGGAGGAATGCACGCCCCCTGACATCGAAAGAGTTAACATTGAACACGACGTGCTGACAGGAGGAATGCACGGCCCCTGGCATCGAAAGAGTTAACATTCAAAACAGCGTGTTGACTAAAACTACGGTAACACAGACTAGCGACCGACAGATGAACTGAGCAGGACGGCCCAATTTATGACAGATACCAGACTTCAAGTGTGATGCGATCGAGAAGACAGATCAACGACAACTCACCGTCTCTTTTGTTTGGTTTTGTTTCGGTAAGTGTTTTACGGCACTTGCAACACAATAAGGTCACGTAAGTGCCGAAGACTAGAGGTTTTTACACGAGAGTAACAAACATAAAAAAAGAAGGAGGAGAGATAAGGACGATAGATATTGGATAGAAAAGAAGGAGGAGAGATAAGGACGATAGATATTGGATAGAAAAGAAGGAGGAGAGATAAGGACGATAGATGTTGGATAGGAAAGAAGGAGGAGAGATAAGATGATAGATATTGGATAGAAAAGAAGGAGGAGAGATAAGGACGATAGATATTGGATAGAAAAGAAGGAGGAGAGATAAGGACGATAGATGTTGGATAGGAAAGAAGGAGCAAACCACCACCACCAGAGCACCCGCCAACCACCCACTCACCGTCTCAGACCAGAAGTTCACATCAATCAGCTGTTTATGCGGGACAAGATCTGGGAAAAGACCAGAACAATGATAAGTCAGGACTGAAACTGTATTTCCATGATCTACGTTCATCCCCACTAGATGAAATGTGCACGCTAAAGAGATTTATACAAAGCCACAATACTTTTCCTCTCAGTAAGAATCTTCAACTGCAGAAACAAATTGCAGTTATGTCACTCTAAAACATTTTCTATACACCAGCAGAAAAAAAACGAGATATTCAGTTTGAGAAATGATATGTGTCATGACGCGATGGAATCAGGCGCTCGCCAATTTTTGGGCATATGGAGTTATCAGCATCACCATAAACTTAAAGATAGTTCTTTTGCCTTGCGTTTGATGTAAAAATACCCATTTATCCAGAATAAAAAACATGCAACTATTACCGAATGGCATCACGCAGAAGAGTTAACGCTCAGATGCTATTGGATCGCTAACAACAACAACAACAACATCCAGAATAAAAGTCAATATATTTGCAATTGAAGAAGGTGCCGTCGCCTGATTTCAGAAGTACAATTAGCGAGAAAATAGCCACCAAACTTTGGTGACTTTCCTTTCTCAAGAGTCCTTGGAAACGGCAAATTGACATTTTCTGTGCCTTTAATCAACGTTTTTCAGTCAAGTTAACACATGAATGTGTTTTTAAATGGTCATAAAAGGTATTGAGCTAAAAAAAATTATTTTTTAATTGAAAAAACTGCAAAACGGGCCGAAAAATGCAGATTTCTTCAATTTCATGATTTTGACGAGCGAGCGAGAGAGAGAGAGAGAGAAGGGGGGGGAGGGAGGGGGAGGGTGTACTAAGCCAAAAATTTTGAAATTGCAGTTTCTTAATCTGTGGTATTGGTTGCAAGTGCTCAAGAAACATTTTGTTGAAATTCAAATTTTAAACGTTGAAAAAAAGCAAGTAAAAATACAAAATGTGGGTACAGTTGTTAAAAAAATGATTTTTTTAAAAATCTCTCTTGGGAACATTTTGATCTCTTGGCTTGGTACATTTTATCAGTTTTCCCACAATTCCTATATCTTTTTGCCTGTACAGTGGGACAGCCCATTGTTTTTGACAATTCCTAGGTCTTTTGCCAGGACAAAGGGACAGTCCATTGTTTCCCACAATCCCTATGTCTTTTGCCCATACAGTGGGACAGTCCATTGTTTCCCACAATTCCTATGTCTTTTGCCCATACAGTGGGACAGTCCATTGTTTCCCACAATTCCTATGTCTTTTGCCCGCACAGTCAGACAGCCCATTGTTTGAGCAAGTGTTTTACGGCGCTCGCAACCCCATAAGGTCATATAAGCGCGCGAGACCCATTAAACATTTTCAGTTTACTAGGAATCAATTTTCAATTTTGCCCCAGTGGCATCCAAAGCTTACTCTTATCAATTTTGGACCACAAAGGGATCTTTAACGTGTGCAACTTGCACATGAGACCTCTGAGACTTTTCACCTTTATCCGAGAAGACTAAGTGTTAGATCTTACATACCCTAAGATCAGGGATGTCGCTGAAAAACAGCAGTAAGAAGGAGCCAAGGAGTAGCAGTAGAAAGGCTGCAGAAAGAGTCAGGAGCCCAAAGGAGGGGGGCAAAGGAGGGTGGGGGTGGGGATGGGGTCAGAAAGAAGAGAAGAACAGGAAAAGAGGTGAAAGGAGAAAATTTTAGAGATGAAAATTTTCCGTTGAAGTAGGGTTTCGAACCCCAGACCTATTGAATGAGAGGCAAGCACCATAACCTCTAGGCCACAAGAGCCCCCAGACAGCCCATCAAGAATAAACGGCCTACCCACAAGCTTATATGCATGAACAATTTACAAAATAATATTTCAAAAAATACCTTTCATTCTCTTTGACTTTGATGGATTTCCAATAAAATCTGGGCTGATTTCATCCCAATCTGGCTGTAATGAAATGACACAAAAACATTATGAAACAAAACATTACGACACAAAACATGAAACAAAACATTACGACACAAAACATTATGATACAAGGGGGGCAACGCAGCAATACTTACGATAACTTTTGCCAAAACATTAGAAAAAGCGAGCTTCTACAAAATAAGTTCATATCACACACAAGCAACAGTGAGTGGTAAAGTGACCAGTGAGTTCAGACTCAAAAGTGATGTCAAGCAAGTGTCGGTGACACAGGGTTTAGGTGGGTGGTCACTGGGGGTGTGTCTTTGAGCAAGACACGACAACCCTAGCTAAAAAAAAACAGGGCGCTGCACAGTGTGGCGACTATCAATGGCATGGTTGTGAAACAATTCTGTACTGGTGTAATATTGTGTATTAATGTTTGTGTTTATGCATGTATTTACGTATGTGTTTATGCATGTGTTTATGCATGTATTTATGTATGTGTTTATGCATGTATTTACGTATGTGTTTATGTATGTGTTTATGAATGTATTTATGCATGTGTTTATGCGTGTATTTATGTATGTGTTTATGTATGAATTTAAGTATGTGTTTATACATGTATTTAGGTATGTATGTATGACCACAATGATATTTTCTATCTTTGTGTGAATTCAAAGCTCCAAAGTGTATTTTCTTAATGGCAGCGCATTGCATCACCTAAAATTTTGATCCATGTCACTTTCCAAATCAAGATTCTTAATCAAATCTCTCTGCAATACACCTGCTTTTTCTGCATTCAATCTCTCTATTTCCTTCCCTGAAGTAGCCAATGGTTACTTTTTTTGGCATGGTGAACGACATGTGGAGATATATCAAGATCCCAAATTAGCGATGATACAAAATCTGAATAACGGCACACAATTTAATTTTGACTGACCAGAAAATTCAGTGAAATGAATTCTACCTGACAAAGAGTTCAACCACTTCACATTTTTTGTGTTGAACATTCTTTTTACACGGTACAAGCAACTACATGACATCAAAGTTGGGATTAACATGTTCTGCTTTAGTTTTAGTAAGTGTTTTACGGCACTTGCAACACAATAAGGCCATATAAGTACCGAAGATTAGAGGTCTTACAAGAGAGTAACAAACACAAAAAAGAAGGAGGAGAGATAAGGACGATAGATGTTTGATAGGAAAGAAGAAGCAAACCCTACCAGAGCACCCGCCAACCACCCACATGTTCTGGTTATAAGCAACTACATGAGAGAAATGTGGTGACCAACCTGTACAGGTTACAAGCAACTACGCGGGGACAATGTGGTGACTAACGTGGGGACAATGTGGTGACTAACATGGGGACAATGTGGTGACTAACATGGGGACAATGTGGTGACTAACATGGGGACAATGTGGTGACTAACGTCGAGACAATGTGGTGACTAACGTGGGGACAATGTGGTGACTAACATGGGGACAATGTGGTGACTAACGCGGGGACAATGTGGTGACTAACGCGGGGACAATGTGGTGACTAACATGGGGACAATGTGGTGACTAACGCGGGGACAATGTGGTGACTAACATGGAGACAATGTGGTGACTAACGCGGGGACAATGTGGTGACTAACGCGGGGACAATGTGGTGACTAACATGGGGACAATGTGGTGACTAACATGGGGACAATGTGGTGACTAACGTGGAGACAATGTGGTGACTAACATGGGGACAATGTGGTGACTAACATGGGGACAATGTGGTGACTAACATGGGGACAATGTGGTGACTAACATGGAGACAATGTGGTGACTAACATGGGGACAATGTGGTGACTAACCTGTTCAGGGTACAAGCAACTACGTGGGGACAATGTGGTGACTAACCTGATCCTCCAGCAAAAACTCGCGGACCAGACGCAGAGACGGGACCTGCCACAGGGAAAGTTTCCCAGAGAAGTGGACGGCCACCAAGGTCGTCCCGCACGGGGACAGGCACAGCCTGTAGATGCCGTCCTGCCAAGCACGAGATAGTTTCATTTTAGTAGAGGTTTTACGGTGCTCGCAACTGCATAAGGTCATACAAGCGCCAAGGGGTGGATGCCAACAGAAAAGTCCTTACAGGGAATCAGACTTTCTCTGCTCACCTCTCTAGCTTCAACAGCACAAGGTCTGCTTCGACTATCAAGGCACCCCGGAAATAGCAGGTCACAAGAGTGTGACAAACATACAAAAGAAGTAGAGGAAAAATGACGATAGTAAGAATGAGGAAAGAAAAAGCAGCAGTTCCCTGTTGTAGATCAGGCACAGTTATGAGCGTGACATGAGTCAGCCCATTTACAATTCTACTGTGTATAAGAACATGGTTAATGTCCCCCCTTTGGGAATGGCCTAAAGACACTTCAGTCAGTAGCACCGCCCCAGGGGGTGGCCAGGCACAAGAAACAAACGTTAAAATATAATCCTTTTTTAACCAGACCGGCCTTCACTGGCATTCCCGTCATGTTGCCACACTGGCTTTTACCGGCTTTCCCACAGGACAGCCATACCGGCTTTTACCGGTCTGACACACCCGCCTTTAGTGAGGCTTAGTAATGAGAACATTCCACTCTAAATTTAGATGATGGCATCCTAGGTCTTCGTATGTGAAATTTCATTAAACACGTCACTTAGATCAAAAGCAATTTCTTCGCTACACCCCCTGAACCTCTGAAAAATACTGAAATAATTCGGTTCTGAGAAGCCATCAGCTGGCTGCCATTTTTGTTCTGCTGTGGTGACCTGTTGACCTATTTATGATGCTGATTGATTGATTGATTGGGTAGATGTTTTACGGCACTATCGACACAATTTTGGTCATTTAAGCGCCATCAGGTTTCACCGCTACAAATCAGACGTGTTTTTAATAAAGAGTCTTTCGGAGCTCGCAACCGCAAACGATCACAATATTTCTATTATGCTAAAAAGACTAACAAACATTTATAAAAAATTTTTGTAAATATGGAAAAGGCTTATTTACATTTGTACATACAATACAAATCTCAGTGTATGTATATATACACCGACAACGACAACTATATATTTTCACATTTTATTAAACAGTCCAATTTCTTTTATAAAACTTAAAATTCTTCTAGGTTCTATGATGTTAAAAAGGGTCTTAATATCTTTACATTTAAAATATTTATCACGGACATAATTAAAGTCGACACATTCCATTAGGATGTGCCGAACTGTGAAATCTGTGTTGCACGCCACGCAAAAAGGAGCTTCCTCTCCTTCGAGCAAATGTTTGTGCGTGACGTGCGTGTGTCCTATTTTTAGTCGGGTAAAAATTACTTTTTCCCTTCGTGGTATTTATGATGCTGAGAGGGTTAAAGAAATGAAGGCGTTTTTAAGCCCTTCCTGACACAATTTAAATCATTTAGCAAATGGACTTTGACCCTGATGTCAAGGTCAACCCAAGCTGAGAAAGATACAGTATCCTTGCAAAAAGACTGAAAAACTCGATACTCTATAAAAATTCTCCCCATTTGGGAATCAAACACAGGACTCCTGTATACGACAATAAAGTGCCCATTCACTACTAACCCATAGATGCCAGTGAAGCAAGAGAGACTACAAAAGAAAAGATGATTGTTTGATGGACACACCCGGGTAATACAACATTGAGGCTTTTTGAGCAGACAGAAGCTGTGAAAAACAAGCTCTGTTTTCTGAATGATGACATCAACAAAATGGAAGGGTTTTTTTACCATTATTATTGAAAAAAAAATAGATAAGCCATTTTTGTGAGACTTTCATTGTCCAATTTTCTCATGAAATATCACCTTCTAATTTCCAGTTGTCAAATTTAACACTTTGCCTTCATATTTTGGGGAAAATCCAAAGAAACTGGGTGGTAAACATCGCCAATCAGCGAAATGAGGCGCCAAAGTGTTACAGTCAATTGTCTGGCAACAATCCCAAGACCAGGCATGGGTAAGTGGGTCAAAGTCGCGGGCCGGACTGAGCGATTCTGAATATCTCACGGGCCACAGCAGGAGAACATTGGGTGAACTCCGTTGGAAAATCCAAGCTCTCAAAAGTGAGACTTAAGTTAAAACTGACACTACAGCATAGGCCGATCAAAGTCATATCTTCATGAGATAAAACATCCTATCGACTCTTTCCAGCTGGGCCAGCAACTAAGGATTTTGATTTTTCAAGACAGTCAGTTTTGTTCTTGTTAACCCTATCCGTACGTAGTGTTTTACTATCGTATCCGTACGACGTGGGGAACTCTGTGCCACCACTTATCCCTATCCGTACGTCGTGTTTTACTATTGTATCCATACGACGTGGGGAACTCTGTGCCACCACTTAACCCTATCCGTACGTCGTGTTTTACTATCGTATCCATACGATGTGGGGAACTCTGTGCCACCACTTAACCCTATCCGTACGTCGTGTTTTACTGTTGTATCCATATGGTGTGGGGAACTCTGTGCCACCACTTTCCAAAGAGGAAATTTACTCGTTAATCCGATCCGTATGCTTTGCATAGCAGTCTGTCAAAATGATTTTTTGAGAAATACTGAAAGTTTCAAAGAGATCTTCATACTTGAAGTATTTTCAAATGTGAAGAATACAACCCCGGGGTACAAAATGACCCCAGGGCGTACGGATAGGGCTAATTATCAACTCCCGTGGGCCACATTCGCTATTAATTACTGGGTCGACCCGCGGGCCACACTGAAACTATTCACAGGCCGAATCTAGCCCACGAGCCATAGTTTAGTTTTAGTTTGAGTGATTCCACTACCTGGAGCTGGGGAAAAAGAAAGACAGACAGCTAGGCAGACAGAAACAACAGAGAGAAAGAAAAGAAGCTTGACCTACCAGCGGCACCCTCCTATTTTAGTTTTAATAAGAGTTTTACGGCACATGCAACACAATAAGGTCATATAAGTGTCGAAGATTAGAGGTGTTACATGAGAGTAACAAACATAAAAAAGAAGGAGAGACAAGGACGATAGATGTTTGACAGGAAAGTAGCAGCAAACCACACCACAGCACCCTCCAACCACCCACAAAACTTCGACAGGAATGGAGGAGCCCCACGTACCACTTGAGCGTGACGTCTCTGGAAAATGCTGGTGACCCTCATCAGAGAGAGAAACGACGTCTTAGTCTTGGCCTGCAAGGAAAGTGGCGAAAGCATAGGTGAGGCGTGCTGACAGAATGAGTTACTTCTCACGATCCACAAATGGAGATATTGACCAAAAATCGACACTTGGGTCAAATTTCTAGGTTTGAAATTGATGCAATATTCATAAAGTAGTAAATGCCTTTTGCTATTTCATACTTACAAATGATAAAAACTGCACCTCTAAGCATGATGTATCTACTTCCATAGAGCCCTAATCCGAGAAGTAACTCATTTAGTCAGCACATTCCACATATCTCAACACAGCGTTATTAAGGCGACTTCCCACACACATCATCAACATATTATGTGAGACATCGTGGTGAAATCAAGCGCTCGTCAAAATAATGAAATCAAAGAAATCGGCATCTTTTTGGCGATGGGCAATTTTTTTCTATTTTTTTCTTTTCATTTTTTTTTTGTTAGCTCAACACCTTTTATGTCCATTTAAAAACACATATCAGCGTGGAGATCTTACTAAAAAACATTGATGAAAGACACAAAAAATGTACATTTTCAGTTTCCAAGGACTCTTAGGCTATGGAAGTTACCAAACTTTGGCGGCCATTTTCTCGACAATTTTACCTCTGAAACCCGGCGACCCTGCCCGCCTTCAATCGCAGATATTATGACTTCTATTCAACATATATCAATTTTTTTCACCAAGAGGAGGGCAAATGAACAGGCTTTAAGATGATACCAATAATTATAATAATAAATAGCATTTGTAGAGCGCATATCCCCGCTCAACAGCAAGCTCTATGCACTTTACACTATATTATTACCCCAGCAGACCATAGAACACTCAGAAACATTCTCAGCTTCCCGGGAAGCATAC
>NW_004797634.1:243357-248751 GCF_000002075.1 Aplysia californica | reverse complement strand
GGCCGTGGCGGCGGGGCATTTTTGGTGGGTCACTTCCGGTGAAACGCTGAGCGCTTCTAGGGTTAACACTTTCCACCCACGCAGCGTGCAGCAGAGCGCTCAACACTTATCCCCATGGACCAGGAAACAGGTGCGGTACACGCTATATCACACCGGCGCCGATCGGCATTCCGTGGGGGAAAGGGGCGGCTTCTTACCATCACCGATCGGCTTTCCGTGGGGAAAAGGGACAGCTTCTTACCATCACCGATCGGCATTCCGTGGGGAAAAGGGGCGGCTTCTTACCATAACCGATCGGCTTTCCGTGGGGAAAAGGGGCGGCTTCTTACCATAACCGATCGGCTTTCCGTGGGGCAAAGTGTTAAATAAAGAGGCACTTTGGACAAAATAGTTCTGAGGCGACAGAGTGCACAGGGCTGAAATAGGAATGAAGGTATTCAGATGTTCTCATAATCATTGCAGTATTGCGCATCCATCATTCACTGAATGGAAATGTGCTCGATATAAATTACATTTTTTATTATTATTATTATTATTATTATTATCATGATCATTATATTAATTATTATCATTATAATCATTATTATTACTATCATTCATGATAATTCTTATAGTTAATCCATCTATGTGTGATGACGACTGATGCATCTACATTGGAGAAAATTTCTTACTGGAAATAAAATAAAGCTTCTGCTGTAGTGGAATAGCCGATAAGACTAACCCTGGAAGCAAACAGTTTGCCACATTTTGAGCATGATCTTTATCATTAGTATTGTTTTCACTACTACAGTACATCAGGCTACAGATGTTGGGGGTGTCATTTCTGAATACTTGTTTGTTTAGTATAGGGTTTATCGGCGCTCACAACCGCATAAGTTCATATGAGTACCAAGGGGTGGGTGTCAACAGAGAACTCTTTACAGGGAATAAGACTTAGACTGCTCACCTCTCTAGCTTCAACAGCACAAGGTCCGCTTCGACTATCAAGGCACTCAGGAAACAGCAGGTCACAAGAGAGTGACAAACATACAAAATAAGTAGAGGAAAATGACAATAGTAAGGATCAGGAAAGAAAAAGCAGCAGTTCCCTGTTGTAGATCAGGCACAGTTATGAACAGTTATGAGCGTGACATGAGTCAGCCCTTTCTACTATGCTTGAACGAGAAATGTCCCCCCTTTGGGAATGGCCTATAAACACTACAGTCAGTGGCACTGCCCCGGGGGATTCTCAATACTTGCACGAGCTTCCTTTGACTATACAGGAAGAAACAATACAATACTCGTGGTCTGAAGGCACTTTCCCCGTTGACCGTTTCAGTCAATAATGGTGACTTGAAGGCACTATCTCCTTTTAGTTTTACAATACTTGCAACAAAACAACAAAATAAGGTCATATCGGTGCCGAAGATTAGAGGTGTTACAAGAGAGTTACAAACACAAAAAGAAGAAGGAGGGTAGATAAGGATGATAGGTCAAGTTTGATAAGAAAGAAGGACAAACCACACCAGAGCACCCGCCAACCACCCACTAATGCACTATCTCCACTGACTGTTTCAGTCAATAAAGGTGACTTGAAGGTACTAACCCCACTGACAGTTTCAGTCCCCACTGACAGTTTCAGTCAGCAGCGCTCACTCAGGATACAAACAAACAGACAGAAGGAACGGCTGACAGAAAACCTGACGACACAACACAGCCCACACACCTTCTCCTTCTCCTCCTCGTAGTCGGTGATGAGCTTACAGAAGGGTGTGTCAGAGAGCAGTCTCCATGCCGTGATCCCCTCCCCTCTGGCCCCCGCCGTCTCCGAGCTCTCCTCCGCCACCCCCGACCCCCCCACCAACAGAATCTTGTGTCTGGGGCAGTAGGACACGGAGCTGATGCCACGAGGGTACTGGCTGGCCAAGGCAAACGTGTAGCGCAACAGAAAGCCGTTGTCACGGTCCACAAAGTAACTGGACATTGAGCCGTGGTGGTTGATGATCAGCAGCTCTTGGGACCTGAGGAGAGTTGGTGAGTAGGTTTAGTAAGTCAGTAGCACCGCCCGGAAGGTAGAGGAGAGTTGGTGAGTAGGTTTAGTAAGTCAGTGGCACCGCCCCGGGAAGGTAGAGGAGAGTTGGTCAGGAAGTTTAGTAAGTCAGTGGCACCGCCCCGGGAAGGTAGAGGAGAGTTAGTCAGAAAGTCTAGTAAGCCAGTTTTAGTTTTAGTAAGTGTTTTACGGCACTTGCAACGCAATAAGGTCATATAAGTTTAGTTTTAGTTTCAGTAAGAGTTTTACGGCACTTGCGCAACACAGTAAGGTCATATAAGTGCCAAAGATTAGAGGTGTTACAACAGAGTAACATGAGCATGACAATGATGAATCAGCCCATTTATAATTCTATATGCATAAGAACATGTTTATGTCCCCCCTTTGGGAATGGCCTAAAGACACTTCAGTCAGCGGCACCGCCCAGGAGGGTGGAGGAGAGATAGTGAGTAAGTTCAGTAAGTAAATTTATTTACTGTTTAAGACCATTGGCCCACATCGTATAGAACACCCATTTGTTCAATAAAATTTCCATTTACAATTCTACTGTGCATAAGAACATGATAATATCCCCCCTTTTGGAATGGCCTACAGACACTTCAGTCAGCAGCACCGCCCCGGATGGTGGATGTCTGGAGACAGGGAAAGATGTTTGTCCGTATGTCCTTTAGTTGTTGCAGTGTAGTTTTTAGTACAGGTTGTGCACATATCTCTTATCATGGGTCAAACATTGCATATTTCTGTCACTGGGCCGAGTCAGGCTGGGAGGAATTAACAATTTCCTTTGAGAGACAAAATATGGACAATAGAAAATAACGTGAAATTCAACTTCAATTTCATGAGACTTACACTGCGGAGAGTTGTCAGTTTTCGTTAGAGTTTTACAGCACTTGCGATACAAATAGGTTATATATGTGCGGAAGATTAGAGACGTTACTGCAGAGTTAGTTATAGTTTCTGCCGAGAGAGATACAACATCCAAACAGAAAGACCAAGATGCTCGATAAAAATCCAACTCGGGTTTCTCGCGTGCGACAGCAAAGTGCCTTACTGCCACACCATAGACAGCGGTAGGTGTTTTTGTAATGAAAAGAACATAATAATAATAATAATAATAATAATAAAAATGTAGATCATTTCTATAGCGCCCACTCCCATGTGAACACAGCTCTAGGCGCTTTACATAAATGCATGTACGAACAATATTCCCACACGAACACACACACGCGCACACACACACACACACACACACACCTACTAGCTTATCATACGCTTACAATCCATTCTGTGATGGTTGCCACGGATATTTTTAAAATTAAAAATTAAAAACTGAACTGGTAAAAAAAAAGGAAACAAAACATGTTTACCATTTGTCGTCAGGCGGGGAGAAGTCAGTGAAGATAAGAGCAGCCACAGCGTCGCTGAGATCTGGTGTAGCCGTCTCACCCGACGTCTGGAGATGAGGGAAAAGGGAAGACGTTTGTCAGTATTTTAAAAAAAATTTTTAGTAGAGTTTTTATGCTGCTCGCCACTGCATAAGGTTATATGAGCGCCAAGGGGTGGATGTCAACAGAGAAATCCTTACAGGGAATCAGGCTAACTCTGCTCACCTCTCTAGCCTCAACAGCACAAGGTCTGCTTCGACTATCAAGGCACCCCGGAAATAGCGGGTCACAAGAGAGTGGCAAACATACAAAAGAAGTAGAGGAAAAATGACAACAGTAAGGATGAGGAAAGAAAAAGCAGCAGTTCCCAGTTGCAGTTCAGGCACAGTTATGAGCATGACATTGATGAATCAGCCCATTTACAATTCGACCGGTTTATTTTTAGTAAGAGTTTTACGGCACTTGCAACACAATAAAAAGAGGTGTTACAAGAGAGCAACAAACACAAAAAAGAGGAAAGATCAGGACGATAGATATTTGGTAGGAAATAAGGAGCAAACCACACCAGAGCACCCGCCAACCACCCATCTGGAAAGGAGGGAAGATGTTTGTCAGTATGTCCTCCAGTTTTAGTGTAGTTTTTAGTAAGTGTTTTACAGCACTTGCAACACAATTAGGTCATATATAAGTGCCCCAAGATTACAGGTTGTACTGGAGAGTAACGTACAAAGAAAAGAAGAAGAGATTATGACGACATGTTTTATAGGAAAGAAGAAGCAGACGGCACCAGAGCATCTGTAAACCACCCCAGCAGCTCTAGAACACTCAAAAAATTCTCGACTTCATGGGAAGCATACATTGAAAGCTGCAGATTGCATGCGCTAAAACACTAACAAACTGACAAGATTTTTAAATGTCTATAGGCGGGATAGGCGGGTACCCATTCCCATCTGGGTGAAAAGAGGAAAATTTATGGAAAGTGCCTTTCCCAAGGACACAACATCGGGTCCCTGGTGGGATTTGAACCCTCAACCTTATGGTTACGAGTCCGAGAGTTTAACTACTAGGCCACAGACGCCACACACTATTTTCCCTAACAAAGAGCACATTCAAAAATAATGTACATGACTTATTTGATAGCGACAAGGTCTCCTTTGTTTGTCTCATAGCATGATTTATCTGCCGTCGGCTTGCTAGGCCAGTCATGATTTCACCAACGCTGTCACCAACCAGCTCGCACCTCTCCTACCTCATCCAAACTTCTCCATGGACACAAAGAGACAGCTTATCACCTCAATATTTGTACCAGCATTATGCTACCAGTGCCAGACCTGGACATTAAGTAAAACCCATGAAAGCAAAATCACTGAAGGCGAAATGAAATGTCTCCGCAAAACTCTTAACATTACAAGACAAGACAGGCAGAGAAATGAAGAAGTCAGAGCAGCTATCGGCACTGGGTCCTGCCTGCATTACATGGAAAGACAGAGGATAAAATGGTTTGGCCACCTGTTACGTATGTCACCTGGCCAGCCAGCCTCGAGAGCCTACAACACCAAGCACTCAGGCTATAAAGGAAGAGGAAGACCACGCAAAAGGTGGATCGAGGGTGTCAAGGAAACCCTGAAAAACCATAATATCCCAACTGAAAGAGCAGCGGAGCTGGCCTACCATACAAAAACTGCATCTCCCCTCGACGCTTAACGGCAACAGAGGATGAAAAAGAAAAGAAGAGAGGGAAGACAAGTTCTCCTCACCCCGGGTATGGTAAAAAGCAGCGAGCCCACGATGTCAAACACGTCCACGGCCCCCGAGCTGCGGCTGCAAGCCACCATGGTCTCATCGTCCACCCACACCACACAACGCCACTGGGGGTAGGGCTCCTGGGGGATGGAACCTTTGCCATACAGGTTCTCCAAGCCGTCCCTCTGAGACCTGAACCAAATGATGGACATTTTAAAGTAGGCAAAGGAAGGGGGG
>NW_004797634.1:236602-242419 GCF_000002075.1 Aplysia californica | reverse complement strand
CATCCATTTTCAGAGGCTTTCAGTCTGACAAGCTGTTCTGGCAATAAGCAAGGGGTGGGCATCCTGTGAAGAACACGCAAAAAGAAGCATAATACCGCGTGCCCATTGTAAATCGGGTCGGGTCGGGTCGGGTCGGGTCGGGTCAGGTCGGGTCGGGTCGGGTCGGGTCGGGTCAGGTCGATTTGGCGACTTCAGTGCATTCAGCAGATAGACCCCTCCCTACTTGTGTCAAATTTGACAAGCAATGGAAAGCATTGACAAGCAATGGAAAGCATTGACAAGCAATGGAAAGCATTGACAAGCAATGGAAAGCATTGACCGGCGCGAGGTGTTATAATACACAGAAATTACAGTCCACAACACAGCCATTTCTTTCCATAGCGACCTCAAGCGCCAACTGCCACATGTCACAGTTGCTGTGTGGAGAGGTTCTTAAAGCCTACAGACCCGGGAAGTGTAGATGGCTTTCAAGATCTATCAACATCGGCTTCTCCAAATCTACTGTCCATTACTACATTCTTCTTGCAAGCAGTAAATGGACTATATGTCTCATTGTTCGACTAGTGACATTGAAAAAGTGTTTGTTTTTGAAGGTCACAATCGAATTCGCTCGAATTGTGCTACCAGGGTAGCTTTTGCCCCTCCATAAATGAAAATATGGCTAGCTAAACAATTAAATCACTGACGACAGTGAGTATTACAAACAGTCATGCAATGTTAAGATATATGGACCTTGTTTTTCTAACGCTATTCTTAATTGCGATTTATTTTCAGCCTGCAGAGGTTAACATAATTATTTTTTTTATGTTGGTGTTTTTTACGCTCCCATCAACAAAATTTAGACATTTAGGAGGCCAGCTTCTGACCCTGCCAGTTAGGAATACAACATCCCAGCAGAAACACCGACATAATCGACAAAAATTTCTCCCCACCTGGGCATGGAACTCGGGTATCCTGTGTACACCACAGACACCGGTACCTAAATCTACTTATGGGAAAGTAAAAAAAAAAGAAGACTTACTGCATCGCAACCCCGACACTCCTGAGAAAGGTCCATGTTGACCCTGAAAAAGACAAACATACATGTTTCCTGCAAAAACTGTCAATTACTTTCAACACAGCCTGCAGGTTCACTGAAGAAACTTTTCAACAAAATAAACTGTAAAAACCTACCAACTTTGTTACAGCAAAGTGTTTTTAAAGCAGAGAAGAATAAATGCAAGTCTAGCAGGGGGGGACTCCATGAAAACAGGCCTGAACGAGAAAAGATACAGTATATCTTTGCACATTGGGCACAAGCATGAATAATATTTAATAAGACGCTGATAGACTTGAGAGCCAAAATTCCGGAGGCGTAGCTTTAAATCATGTATTTGTCGGATAAGAAGTATCACATTTTCATGGCAAGCACTTTTTTAAAAGGATTTTTCATTACGAACCTCAATTCAAAACAAAACAAATCAAAATTTTTCTTACAAACCTGTAATGTATAATACATTTATCTTACTTTTCACCTGACCCACAGAATGTTCTTTTGGTCGGCTCCTACTTGGATTTTGGGGTCTAATTTCGTATCTCATAGACAAAACGCTGGGAGACTTTGAAGCCTTTATTTTTTAAAGCAAAAAGTTGCATCCTATGTACACAACGTAATAAATGGTAATATGTTGCATTGAGCCCCTCTATCTTATTGTGAGAGCAAAGGACCTTAGCAGCATTCGGTAAAGGTCAAGGTAATGAAGATCAAACTTGCAGTATTGTAGCTGGGAAAGGAACTGTATAACCAAATTAAAGACTCAGGACTCAAATTTAAAAAAGAAAATACTTGAGAAACGATGAGCACATCACAAACAGCAGAAACAAATTAAAGAAGACATACAATATATAATCCTTTTGTTTCGACAGTACTTACGCCTCACAAGGGATGATGCTCTGCCTATTAATGATGTGTTTAGCTTTTCCTTCTGGCTTCTTGTCTGAAAGAGTCCAAAACATAATCATGACAAAAATCATACTTTTGAGTTGAATACAGACTGATGAAAATAAAATCAAACATACTATTTAATCAAAGTTTGATTCCAGCAAAATCAAGATCTCAGTTTTAGTTTTAGTAAGATTTTCCGGCACTTGCAACACAACAAGGTCATATCTGTGCCGAAGATTAGAGGTGTTACAAGAGAGTAACAAACACAAAAAAAGGAGAGATAAGGATGATAGATGTTTGATAGAAGAAGGAGCAAACCATACCAGAGCACCTGCCAACCACCCACACATGTCTTAACAGGAGTTGTGCAAGAAAGGACATTCCTACATATATAAAAGTTAAATTTAGACCTTGCGAAAAAAGCAGCTCTAGCAAAGAAAACAGAGGAGACCACTGCAGTGTAAATGCATACCCCTGCTTGTTACTATTTAATAACCAATTGTCACTTATAAAAAAACAGTAACTAAAAAAACTTGTAATTCAACCTTTCTAAAACTGTAAAGGCCACCTCTGTTCGGATTCGAGTCGGATCAGATTTTTTATTTATTCGGACCTGAGTCCGAAAATGGGTTTGATCTATTCGGACTCAGGTCCGAAAAAAAATGTTTTATTTATTCTGACTCAGATTCTAAGTGAGTTATGTGAGTGTAAGGAGGTTACATTAATATAACTGTCGTCTGGGGATTTTATGTAAAACCAGAACTAGAACCAGAATTACCAACTAGGACTGTGTAACTGTTTCAAAAGTCAAAAGACTGCACTCTCATTGCCCAATGGCAATGTCTGCGTACACGATAACCGACAACTCAGGGTCTGCATATACGGTAACCAGCTCCGGGCACCACTACCAGTCAACAGCATCATGATTACTTCCACCACCACTACAGTATCACCATTACTTCCACCACCTTTTGTTATTCCACTGAAATTTCTTTTTGTAGCGTGTTATAGTTTTACTGTAATTAATTAATTTTTTTTATCACATCGCAACCTAACTGCAAAACATCAAATTATGGTAAAATTCAGGGAAGCATGCCCCCCTGAAACCCCCCTCTTCTCTCAACGAACGAAACTACAAAATCGCCGCCTACTCAATGGCCATAAGCCATAAAAATCAGTACGGAAGGCCTAAAGCCATTTATCTACCTACAAAATATGATGAAATTGCCGTAGTTTACGTATCTTAACTCCAGCTCAGTTTTGAATAGTCGGGATGCATAGAGTTTCGTCTTGATCAAGAAATCTAGGTGCTGCCGGAATTAAACGCGAGAAAGTAAACAATTGCCCTACCTACAGCCTACGACTGCAAGTCGGTGATTTTGTAGTTTCGTTCGTTAAAGTCAAGAGTAGGGGGTTCCTGACCTAATAAAAATACGCAGTGGCTATTTTTATGGCGAGCCGTAAAGATAGCCTCCCAAGCTAGTTTTACGGCGTGCCGTAAAGATAGCCTTCCAGTGAGTCCCAGGCTATTTTTACGGCGATCCTCAAAAAACGACCCTACACCGCCTCTCATGTACGCGACATGCCTCAATGTATTAGATCTAAGCCTATAGGAGGGGCCGTTCAAAATATAAACTTACACCTCAGAGGGGAAAGGGTGTCTTTGGCTTCTGTAAGAAAAGTGTAAGATTGGTGGGTGGGAAGGTTAACCAAATATGACACTTCTGTGAGATGAACGTTTTGCTCATGACTGAGAAGAAAAGATAAAAGAAAAAGTGGATAAATGCCAATAACAAGACCCAGATCTGCATGATCACTGCAGATCCCCGTTGTTGATTGTTTGTTTGTTTGTTTTTTGAAATTATGATGAAAATTCTGTCGGTGGATATCTAATTTCTTAAATGTTTCTTTGTAACTTTGCAACTGTTTTGATGATCTTTTGTCCTGATTTCTTTTATTTGTAAGGCACATACCTATTGCATTGACAAGATTCTCAATATCTTCCACATATATGCGTTCTTTCTAGTCCATATGGTTTGATTAAATTGTATTAACTGAAATGATTTTTTAAAAATTACAAGCTGGTTAAAAAAAGCCACGTATAGATTTAGATCTAGAATCTAGAGTCTAGATCTAGATTTAGTACAGGCATCTTTAAAATAATAATGGAAGTTAAGTTAGGTTGCATCCCTGTTCTTTGTGTTGCCTGTTTTGTCATCAAGACTTTTGGATTTCTTCTCTGGATGTAAACAAATGGATCGTGGACTTAAACGAACGGAACTACAAGATCACCTGCAAGTCTAGTCTACACTTCTACTTCTACAGTCTATACATATAATAATCATTTTATAATGATAGGCCTTGGCTAGATCTACTAGAATCTAGAACTAGAGTACTAGAGTCTAGATTTCTAGATCTAGATTTCTAGATCTACACTCTTGCTTTGTTTAAAGGCGAGTACACCAAAGCTACATTTACATTACATGTTCGACTTACAAATAATTCATTTTCTAATTTCCATTCAGCAAGAACTGATAAGTCATAAAGTATATTTTCCTTTGCGCTACTTTTACTTTCCACGTCGGCCATGTCTTCCATGGTGTTGTAGCACTCTTCAACGTATTGTGCACACAAAGAGTTCCCAAAACATCAGTGGTCGATGAAATTTATTGGGAAATGCTACTTTCTTTTTCTTTGATCAGCCTTTAACGTAAAAAGACTTGTACAGCAGGTCACTAATGGGGTATCTTTTGGTGCATGAAAACCATAAATTTGAATACTTTAAACAATCCTTTGTAAACAAAACAAAAATCAATACCTGAAAACATCACATAATATATTGTTCGGGAATCACCGATTACCACGGTCAAGGCCAAGATCAGGTCAAGGTCTATTGTAGTTTTACTTTCTATTTCAACTGTGGTGATTTTTTAAATAATAATAATAATAGATAGCATTTGTATAGCGCATATCCCCGCTCAACAGCAGGCTCTATGCGCTTTACACTATATTATTACCCTAGCAGACCATAGAACACTCAGAAACATTCTCAGCTTCCCGGGAAGCATACACATTATGTAATAATAATAATGATGATAATAATGATAATAATAATGATAATAATAGGAGCAATAACGATAACGTAACAATAATAGGCCTATGATACATGTAGTAAATTATAATAAAAGTTGTTTGTTTTGGTATGTGTTTTACGGCACTCACAACTGCATAATAATATTAATTAAGGTCATATGATCGCGCAGGACACACATTAAACTTTCAGTTGGTAGGAAATATTGAATTTTGCCCCAGTGGCGACCGAAGCCAACTTTTATTGATTTTAGACCACCAAGGGATCTTACTTTAACGTGCCCAAGTATATGATAGTGACATGATAATAATGATAATGAATGTAAGAATGATAATGAAAAAAATTGATGACAATGTTGATAATTACAATGTAACCTATATCAACAGACCCCTAATAGTAGTTATAGATATTGCTTATTATACTATCATTAGGCCTACTACTAAGATAATTCTTCCTCATAATATAGGTGGCAGGTCTGGAGCAGACACTATAACGATCATGGTGCCCCGCTCTTTCCTGTTGTCTCATGCCTTCTTGATCAGCTCGGTTTTTCTCATTGTTGTATTTCTCGCAGAAGTTGCTCAGGCCATCTGTGTATTAAATTGTTATTTGTCTTCCTTTGCTCTTCTTTAAATCGTTCCACACAGCAGCAACTTCTCTAGTAATTTGATCCAGGCTATTTATAAGGCCAAAAAACAATTCAGTTGTCTTTTTCTGGTGGTTTTATTATAATTACAGCTTAGCTCTTTTCACACAATTTAACTTTAAAATTGCCATTTAGAGCACTTCTCTCTGTTCAATT
>NW_004797634.1:233618-236502 GCF_000002075.1 Aplysia californica | reverse complement strand
CCCCGGGTTTTTTTAAGGCCAAAAAAAAAAACGGGGGTTTTTTTTGGGGGGGTTTTTTAAAAAAAAAGGTTTGCTTTTTTCCCCAAATTTTAATTTAAAAATTCCCTTTGGGGCCCTTTTTTTTTTTAAAATGCCCCCCCCCCCCCCCCCCCCCCCCTCTGTCTAAGAGGCTCTGATTTTGAGTATTCTCCTCAGACGTCCCATTTCGGGGGCCTCCATTCGAGTCCAGCTCTCGAGTCGATACTAAAGAATTGTTTAACCACAGTACATACGCCATTTCAGGGTTCTTATTTCTTGTGTTCACTGCTATAATAATAACAAAAAATAGGCGGGGGGGGGGGGGTGTCTCGTGGTCTAGAGGTTAAGGTGTTCGCCTCCAATTCAATAGGTTGTGGGTTCGAATCCGGATAGCTACGGAAAATTTTCTTCTTTAAAAAATCTCTCTTTTCACATCTTTCACTTCTCTCTAATTACAATGTTCTGTCGACTGCTTTCGTCTCCACTTTCTGCCCCCCCCCCCCAACCCCCAACCCCCTCACCTCCTTTGCCCCCCTCCCCCCTCCTCTGGGCTCCTGACTCTTTCTGCAGCCTTTTTACTGCCACTCCTTGGCTCCTTCTTACTGCTGTCTTTCTGCCACACCCCTGATCTTCTGGTAGCTGATCCTCACCTAGCCTTCTCGGACAAGGGCGAAAAATATCGGAGGTCCCGTATGCAAGTTGCGCACGTTAAAGATCCTTTGGTGGTAAAAAAAAAATTCAAAATGTTTGACCTTATGCAGTTACGAGCGCCGTAAAACACTTACCTTTTACCAACAAAAATATTATTATTATTAATAATAATAATAATATTTATTTTTTTATACATGTAGAAGAGGGTTTTACGGCGCTCACAACTGCATAAGGTCATAATGAGCGCCAAGGGGTGGGTGTCAACAGAGAAGTCTTTACAGGGAATCATCAGACTTAGACTGCTCACCTCTCTAGCTTCAACAGCACAAGGTCTGCTTCGACTATCAAGGCACCCCGGAAATAGCAGGTCACAAGAGAGTGACAAACATACAAAAGAAGTAGAGGAAAATGACAATAGTAAGGATCAGGAAAGAAAAAGCAGCAGTTCCCTGTTGTAGATCAGGCACAGTTATGCGCGTGACATGAGTCAGCCCATTTACAATTCTACTATGCTTGAACGAGAAATTCCCCCCTTTGGGAATGGCCTAAAGACTTTACAGTCAGTGGCACTGCCCCGCGGGGTTTAATAATAATAATAATAATAATAATAATAATAATAATAATAATAATAATAATAATAATAATAATAATAATAATAATAATAATAATAACAATAGTAATAAGTGTCGAGCGAGTTGAGATGCTTCCCAAAAATCCTTGGTATCTCATACAAAGATGACACCACAAATGATGAAGTTAAAACAACGAATCAAAAATGAAATCGGACCATATGCTGACCTTTTCACTCTGGTCAGAAAACGCAAACTGCAATGGTATGGCCACATCACCGGTTCATCCGGCCTTGCCAAGATGATCCTGCAAGGCAGCGTCCAGGGGAAAAGGAGCAGAGGCAGACCGAAGAAGAGTAGGAAGGACAACATCAAGGAATGGACAGGCCCGGAACTCAAAGACACGCTCAGGAAAGCTGAAGACCGGAAGGAGTGGAGGAAGCTGGCGGCCAAATCTTCAAAAGCGCCCCGACGGACATCCATCCAGTCTATGGGATAGGTGAAGGTGAAGGTGAAGGTGAAGTGTCGAGGATTAGATATGTTACATGAGAGTAACAATAAAAGAAAATGCGGAGGAGAAGGACGATAGATATTTGATAATAAAGAGGAAGCAAACTGCACCAGGGCATCTGCCAACCACCAATTTGTTCACAACACTAATTATATTGTACCACTATAAGATAGGGAAAAAGCATACTTTGTAACTGAGTAAGGCATAATAGTATCTATAGCAAGTGCGATAAACACACGTCAGCACTTATTATATACCACTTTGACAAGGAAAAACGCGTCTTTCTTTTCTTTTTTCCCCTTTTTTTTTTGGGGGGGGGGGGGGGGGGGGTAAGTGTTCTCAGTGCTCGCAACTGCATAAGGTCATTAGCGTGCGGGACACATAAAACATTCAGTTGATAGGACATTTTGAATGTTGCCCGGGTCGCGGCCGAAACCTACTCTTATCGATTTTAGATCACCAAGGGATCTTTAACACGCGCAACTTGCACATGGGAGCCCCTCCGAGATTTTTCACCCTTATCTGAAAAGGCTGGTTTTAATCCGGGGGGGGGGGGGGGGGGGGGCTCATTTTACGACCACGCCCGACTCGCCGATATAAAAACAAACGTGTTTGTTTTCAGGCGACCGAGTCGACCGATCGTCCCGACCCGCCGTAATGGGCACCTCGTGTAAGATCTTACCTACCCTAGGTCAGAGGTGAGGCTGAAAGACAGCAGTAAGAAGGAGTCAAGGAGTAGCAGTAGAAAGGTTGCAGAAAGAGTCGGGAACCCAGAGAATGGGGCAAAGGAGGTGGGTGGGCGGGGGCGAAAGTGGAGACGAAAGCAGACGACAAAATATAATATGGTATAGCAGAAAAAGAGATGAAAAGAGAAAATTTTCCGTCGCAATCCGGATTCGAACCCAGGACCTATTGAATGAAAGGGGAACACTTTAACCTCTCGACTACGAGAGCCCCCCTTTATTTTCTAACTAGTGACCCATACATAGCAAGTGCGATAAACATACTTCAATACGCGTTGATCAAAGACGTTAACCTGGCTGCGTTTAGCTTATTTTGTATTCTTAATAATCAATGACCAAAACATGCACATATATATATATATATATATATATATATATATATATATATATAT
>NW_004797634.1:223890-233518 GCF_000002075.1 Aplysia californica | reverse complement strand
TATATATTTGGGCTGAGAGGGATACTACATCCCAACAAAAATACCGAGATCTGCGATAAAACTTCTTCCCGCCCGAGATTCGAACTTAGGTTTCTTGCGTGCAATAGTGAAGCACCGAATAGGACTGAGAAGTGAGAAGGCCAGGGGCCGTGCCCATTGGAGGTCCGGTTCGGTTTGGTTCGGTCTGGTCTGGCTCGGTTCTGTTCAGTTCGGTTCTGTTCGGTTCGGTTTCTGGCGGCCAACTGTCCAAACCGATCGCCCGACGCGCTGCTTTGAAAATGAACCCATTTCTTACTGAAGGTCATCATCGGTTTTGCCGGTTTCGTCGGTTTTGTCCCTCCCGTGCATGACAATCCGACTGCCCCGAAACCGACAAAACGGAACTGATGATGCCAATGGGCTCCCTGATGAATTTGATCGACCGATTGCACCCCTCTGGGAAGCAGATTTTGTCTCTCCATGGTCTGGCTAACTCCGACTTAATTCGACTGAATTGAATTCGACTGAATTCGATTTGCAGAGTGTAGTGTGCACTGACTGGGCATGAGTTTTACTTTCTGTTTCAACCTGCAGCAAATGGCACAAAGCGTGGTAAATAGTAAATATTCAAGACACGACTGCTCGAATAAGTTTCAATTTGGTCTCTAGTCTCTCGTAACTCTTGTTGTAGTGTTCTCATTTCACTTTGAGAGTCATGCATGGTCACAAAAGTAACAGCAGTAGGCCTCACTTTTGATGCAACCACTTTTCATTATAATATTATTGCTCTTGACTTAAACTCGCGTTCCTGTTTGTGAAGGTCGTACATATAGGCTTGTGTAAATAATGTAATAAAACTATACGGCTATTGAAGGAAAGAAGGTAAGCAAGCTTTATTGTTGTTTAAATCATGTAACAATTTATCGATAACTGTAGAACTACATTGACTCCAACTCAAATCTTAGTCTGGGTGGAAAAGTTCCAAACCAAATGGTCCACCTGAAATATTTAATAATAATAAATGACATCAAATGCCGGCCGTTGTTAGGTGATATACTTTATACATTTTGTACTTGACGTGAATTCATAGCCCGTTGTTCGAACTCGACAGCATCCTGTTTCGTAAATTCGGGTCTAATACGATATAACGTATAGTTGTTTTTTTAAAGACCAGAATTAGGAGGATATAGCCTAGCGTTTTTAAATGTTTACTTTGTTTGGTGTTTTCTTTTTGTTTTAGATTGTTTTGTTATTTGGGAGACAAGAAGGACAGCTATAGCTGGCTAAGTGTCAGAGGATGGGTGTTTGGGTAGTCACGAACCAGCGAGGCAAATAGCTTAGGGGCCTAAGCTAAAAACAAATTGATATTCCATTTAATTGGCTTGGCATGGACGGGGCTTTCGGCTTGGTGGGAAGTGATGAGTCTGTTTTGTTTGATTGAGAATGTTTAGCCTTGGCTAGAATAAGGACGGTACCTTTCTCAACAGTAATCAGGGCGGAAAACACAGCCAATGGCAAAATATGAAACTTTCTGACTTCCACACTGTTTTTCTCGAAAATGAACGTGTGTATGTGTGTGTGTGTGTGTGTGTGTGTGTGTGTGTGTGTGTGTGTGTGTGTGTGTGTGTGTGTGTGTGTGTGTGTGTGTGTGTGTGCGCGCGTGATACATGCAATAACATGGAATGTTTAGTTAATGGGACAGCAACATTTTCATGCGTTTTTTTGTTTTGTTATTGTTTTGTGGAAGCTGTGGTTTTCTGACATCCCTGGACCAAATTTGAAGGAATGGCAATCGACTGGCACTTGAAAACTGTGTACTGGTGAAAAAGGTGAGTAATGGTATAATACAAGAAGGCCAATGAATTATATTATGTAATCTAGGCCTTTAATTTTGATCTTTAAAAAAAAGAAAAGAAATTGCAGTGTGTGTGTTCACGCGACAGAAGTATACTAAAACCGTATTTCTTTATAGATAAAAAGCCTGGATAACTGCCCACGTGTGCTATGCCATATATGTAATTATGTCAGTCTAGGTCGCCCATTGAGGGATCGACAACCATCGCCCGACTCTTCGACTGAAAGCAAACCAGTGCCCAGTGACACAATCGGTTCGGTTCTGTTCGCTGGCTAGATTGAGGGCGCAAAGCGGCTATCGTGGCACAAACTGATCTCCCAACTCGTCGTCTAAAAACAGACGTGTTTGTTTTCAGGCGACGAGTCACGCAATCGCTTAAGGCTAGGTGTGCACAGGGCAACTTAAGTAGCGCAACGGTTTTCTCACCCAAATGTAAATAATGAAAACCCGAGTGGCCTATGCTCATCTGTTTATTTCATTGTTTACATGTGGGCGAGAAAACTGTTGCGCAACTAAAGTTGCCATGTCCGCGCCTAGCCTAACAGATCCCCCAATGTGCTCACCGTTTGTTTTTGAGCGCGATCGGTTTTGTGCCATGATAGACGCTTTGCGCTCTTGTCTCAATCTGGCTAGCAAACCAAACCAAACCGAATCGAATCGATCCTTAGCTGATCTCTTCGAAATGGTGAAGACGCGATTGATCCAGCATGTCTTTAGTTTCGGTTGTCATCAAACATGTTATGACAGTCATTGGTATCAACTACGTTGATTCTTGTGATAATGAGAAAATATTTTTTGGAGGATTTATGAATCTAAGTTTATTAGGTCTTGGCAAGACAAGTTGTAAGGCTAAGTAACTATAGTGTACATCTATGGGCTAGATGCTAGATCTCTATAAACATCCGGGTAGCCTATTCGTGTATCCTCGCCCGATACCAGAGAATAGTCTCAGCGAATAGATCTGCTGCCGATACGCGACGGCTGACTGGCTGCTGGTGGATTCACAATTCGCCTTATTTCGCATTCTCCCTCCACTGCCTAGCTATTGTATAGAAAAAGATCCAGAAGGAAGCATAAACAGTTACAGGTCTAGATCGTAGTTTCCTTGTTGCTTTTCATTTGACTCAAAAATTCGTGTGAAGAAGGTGAAAAATGCATCTTTTTTATTGTCAGTAGTCTGCCGCCTGGGCCATGTCCGTCCATTTCTGCCGGGCGAACCGACAAAACAACAATTATTCGACTATATCAGTCATCTGGATATATCTAGATTTAAACGTGATTTTCAGTTGAAACTGTAGACTAAATGTTACCAAACATTAATGAAAGTCATTATTGATGTCGGCTTCATTTTCAGCATAAATAATTCTAAAAGCCAATGATTAATGTGAGATAAATCGACCAAATTTCATTTCGTTTGGTCAGCGAGACACGAAGTAAATTTGTCACGTATTACGTATTCGGATTTAGAGCGACGGTCGTGCTCTCATGACAGGAAAATGGCGACTGCCACTGTGCCAAGTTCGGGACGGGCGACTCAATAACAATTTTGGCTGGCTGGAAACTTGAAAGCAGAAAAAAAGTGACTGCGACGACAATACAAAGAAATCATAGTGGGGCAAGGTTCAGAGTAAAAGATCAACTTGGATTTTGCTTCCAACGAAACATTAGGCGGGGGTATTACATGTATGTATTTTACTTTATATTTATTTTTTTAAATGGAAGCCTTTTAAAATTAAATTCTTAGTATTCTAGGCTAGGCTAGATCTAGAATATTACAGTATTCAACTTGTCACTTTTTAGAGCCCGTCTGCATGGATTCTAATCTAGAACTAGACTCTAGGCTAGAATTAGAATTCAATTAGATCTAAGAGGTCTTTAAAAATGCAAATGGCTATTCTCCGGCGTCGCACCGGTCAGTGGATCGGAAGCTATTCTCCAGCGTCACGTCGCCAGTCTATTACTAATAAATTATTTGTCGGCGCAGATTTGCAAATACCTCTCTCGTCTGCTTGTCTTGGAAAAAAATTCCCATAACTTCACCACTTCCATTGATACCACAGAATTCTACACTAAGTGTAGAAATCTGTGATTGATACAGACGATAAGTTTTCAGACACAAACTGCCTCAATTCCTCCAATTCAGAATTATGTTGGGTGCAGAAGAAACGTGTTCACCACTAGACTCTAGATCTAGTGACGCGAGTACATAACAAAGAGTGAGCATAAGAAGAAGTCACATTTTAACTGTTTACAAAAATGGAGATACGACAAGAAAGTACTGAGGTCGCGAAATATCAGTTAAATTTATATATAATGAAAATTACAACAACAAAAAATAAGTTAAGCATCAAGCTATACTATTTGATATGACTAGACAGGATTTTAGACACAAAATCAATTTTGTTCGTTTAAAGAAACAATCATTATTTTAAGAAAATGGACGACCCAAATAAATGAATAAAGTTACGTTACACAATTATCATAGATAAAATATAATAGTGAAAGGTAGATTTACTAGGCCTAGTTAACTTTAACTCAAAACCTGCATCGACAGATGCATTACAATTCATCAGTAGGCCTAATAGCGTCTGATCTTTTGACCGACGCAACACCGGAGAATACAGAATAGCCACTTGCTTTAAAAATAATAATATAGGATATAATATGAGACTTAGGCTTAGCTATCTAGAATTCGAATAGTAGAATACAGTCGACTACACTTGTTACTTGTAGCGATCAATGTCGTTGGGGGACCAGAAAAAAGATCGCAACAGCCGTTGGAAGAAAAATTCAAGGGAAATAATCTCAGCGCTCAACTTCACTGTAGAGTTAATTATTGAGCTTTGACGCTTATCATGTAAGGTTATCAAAATAGTATCATGTGGGCTGGATTGTTCGCTAAGGATCTGATGCCTCGTACTATTGTGTGAATGAGCGTAACCTTACAAAACATCATCAGGTTCATCAATTCTAGGTTAAAACTAACCGCGGGGGAAACATCGTTAAAACCGTTAGGCCTATATTTTTACTATAAGCTATGCATGGGCTGGAGATCAAAATACGGTTCACTACAGCCGTCACAACAGATGTAGTGAATGCGGTGCAACCGTTTCAATTTTATTGAGTTTGTGTTACATCGGTGCCCGTTCCACGGTCATATGAGCACACGGGACACAGTAAACTTTTTCAGTTGGAAGGAAATTTTGAATTTTGCGTTGGTGGCGGCCGAAGCCTACTCTTATCAATTTTAGATCACCAAGGGATCCTTAACATGCGCAACTTGCACACAAGACCTCCGAGATTTTTTGCCCTTGTCCGAGAAGGCTGGACTGTAGGCCTACTGTGTGCTGTGTTTGTTTTGATGAAAAATTAAAGCAGCCCTCCCTCCCTGCGTGTGAATCTTTATCTAGGCCTCTAAATGTTTTCTTCCCTTCCACGTGCATATATTATATTAGCAGGACTGAAGCCTTTTCTCCCCAAGCTAAAATTTTTTAAAGTTCATTGATAAACATAATACTTGTGATGCCATCGAGGTCGACACTTCATCGTCGAAAGCAGAAAGAACAGGATCCTGAAAAATATCAGGAATATCTTCAAATAAAGCGAGAAAAAGGCATAAAATGGCGGGCTGAGGAGAGGAGGAGATGGGAAACAGAGCCTCATACGAGGGCGCAAGTGGAGGAGAGGAACAGGAAGCTGGAGGTAAAAAGGTAGGCTTTGGAAAGACTCAATATTATAAATTATAGCCTATCAAGGCGATGCTGTTATTATAGCCTATCAAGGCGATGCTGTTTCTTCATTTTTTCTCCTTTTTGCTTTAAAAATGAAGAACCTATTTGTTGTCAGCATTTGTTTTCTTTTTAACCTCACTTTTAAAAAAAAAAAAGCTGTGACTGTTAAACTGTCTTTTTTTTGGGTTGCAAATACAACTTTGTAAATTTTCAGTCTCTTCACTAAATCCCAGCGGTATTTCTGTTATTTGGGATATATATATTTTTTTTTTTTCTAATTTTTTTTTCAAAATTATTTCCATTTGTAAACTTTTTTACCCTTATTTCACAGAGAAAGGTCGCGAGCAGCCTACTATAGAAGGAAGGCTGAAGCAACACGGCAGACCCAAAACTCTATAAAGGCACGAGGTTCAGCTTCCTGTCGGAAAAAATTAAAAGATATGACTCTGGATGAATTGAGGACCTACAATGCAATGATGAGAAGAAAGCAACGTGCTGCTTTAAGCCACCAAAAAAAACGTGCCATTCGGTAATTATGAAATATGCCTGCATCCTAGCTGTGTACGTTTTTTTTAGGGGGGGTGGGGGTGGGGGAGTGTTGTCAGAAGAATTGTATGAAAATCTGGGATGAACATTTTAGACATTATGTTGTTTTCTTATCTGGGATGAACATTTAAGACATTGTTGTTTTCTTATCTGGGATGAACATTTAAGACATTGTTGTTTTCTTATCTGGGATGAACATTTTAGACATTGTTGTTTTCTTATCTGGGATGAACATTTTAGACATTGTTGTTTTCTTATCTGGGATGAACATTTTAGACATTGTTTTCTTATTTTGTGGGGTTTTTGTTTTGTTTGCCGTTTTTTGTTTGATGCTGTACAATAAGTTGCACGAAAATCTGGGGTTAACATTTTAGACATCTTTTTTTCTTTATTTTCAATCAAGGGTGAAAGAAACAGAGAGGAAGCGCCAGGCTAGGCTGGCCAAACGTTGCGGCAAACAGAAAAGTGTTGCAAAAAGAAAACCGTCATCAAGTGAACAGCTGCAGCAGGTTATGATCAACGATCTCAACGTGGTAAACCTCTGTCAGTATTCTTATTTCTTAACTCTAGTGAACTGAATGAGTCTGCACGATGCCGATCAGAAATGAGCTGTGCGGTGAGCCAGTCAGTTCCTTATGCTAAAGTCAAACCTCGTTGTACTGCCACCCTTAGGATGAGCATGACGTTGGCTGAACAGGAGGGCTGGGAGTTCATGACAACATTTCTACATTTAGCGACTTTTAGTCTAATTTACAAATATTTGTGTCCCTCATGTGGCTAATTTCTAGATATCGAGATGAATTAGGTTATGCTGAATAACGCCCCATAGAACACTTACAGCATTTTTAAAAAAATTATCGTGTTCTTGTATTTGGTTTAATAACTGACAACTTTTCTCCTGGGACCTTGGGTATCTATATCTATCAATGCTGACCTGTTGTGCCTTCCTGAGGGTGTGGAGTGTAACGTTAAAAGTTCTTGTTTCTATTTTGAAGTAGCATGTGTCTTTAAAAAGGGACCGATTTAAAGGATGAAAATCTCAGTCATTTTTGGACCAATTTCAACAAACTTCGAGCTTAAAATTCAGCCCAGGGGATGTTATATTTGCCAATATGAAGTAAATCAACTCGCATGTTCGAAAAACATCAATTTTTTTAAAACCTGAAACAAAATTGGGTGAAACGCTTAACTTTGTAACTTCTTAAAAATCAACCATGCTGTTCTATTTGAGATAGGCACTATCTTACATTGAAGAACAAATTTACATAAAATCTATAATACCAAAGAAACCCAGAGAAAGTGGGCTTTATTTAAATTGTATGTTCAAAGTGTTTACTTTTTCTCTCCATACAAGCTCCAACGCGCCACTCGAAATTCTGAATAATGCTATGGCGTATCTCTGGGTGAGATTCTTTTGGACCCCCTATCCAACATTGATTTTCAACTGTTGGGTTGTTTGTGGGTTGTTGCTGTAGACTCTGTAGACTGTCAAAAATCATAAAGGAAAAAAGTAAAAGGGTTCAAGTCGGGGAGATATGGTGACCATTCTTTGTAAGACGTGCCCCAAACCTTTCTTTTTCCACTTTTGATGTGTGGCCCCATCCCACTAGAACCAGGCCTCCTCAAAAGCATTACGCCTTCTCCTCCCGAAACTTCTCATAAACTTTTTCAGCACGGTGAGATGCAAATCTGATGTGTGACAGTCTTGGTTTAACCGTCCTAGTCCTGAAACCAAAAAAGACCACTGACACCCCTGTAGCTGAATGCTTTTAATAAGTAAAGTTTTGCATTTTACCCGATTTTTGTTGAATTTTAAAAAACTTGTTATTTCTCAAACACGTCAGTTGATTTTCTCCAAATTTGCGAACTTGATGTCTACCTAGTTGAATTTTGTTTGTTCAAAGTTTTGTTGAAGTCAATGCTGAGGTGACCGAGTTGTTGCTCTTGAAGTGGATCCTTTTTTTAGACACCCTGTCCTTTATCACAAAATTCGACAATCACATAACATTTTATCCTGCAATTATTAATTTTGAACAAATTATGCATAAAACAAAATTTACTCCTACATTTATATTGAGGGAGTTATGCCTTTAGTTTCTACCCCACTCTGCTATTAAATTTAGGGACTGAAAAAACCTTGTGCTCATTTTGACAAACTTTCACGGTTATGACGAGTAAATGAATTATATTATAGGAGAACTTTTTTCATATATATATTTGGGTAAGATGTATGGATTTAACTGGAATCTTTATGGGGAAATAAGTTTAATATTTTCATCATCCTGCCATTTTCAGTGTAAAGCCGAGCCGACAGAGGTTGTTGAGATGACGGGCGCAGAATTTGCCAGATCCGCCTTAAATCTCCTGGGTCTTGTTGCGGAATCCAGGTAGGGGCCAGCAAGGATCCCTGCACCACACGGGGAAGGAAATACCGTATACCATGGAATCCTGTTATAACGAGAGGGAGGGGACTGGTACGAAATGTCCGTTATAGCAGGATTCTCGTTATAAGGGATCCAGTAATAAATTCAAAGGAAATGATAAAGTAGGCATAATCTATGAATTTGGTGTTCTGTTTTTGTGCCTGCAGTGAAGGAGGGAAGGAGGGGTGGGCTCACGGTTGTACGAGGTAGACACGAGGAATGGACAGGTGCAGAGTGTCAATTTGCGACATTTTTTGTTAAGAATAAATTTGGTGAGTTTGTTCATACTTTCTTGTGAAATGATCTTAATAAATGAATAAATTATAAGGATGTTCAGGAAGACAGATGAAAAGATGGAGCTAATAACATTGCTTGCCACGCTCATGAAGTGCTGAATTTCCAGATAAATCTCTCTAAATCTGGATTTCTGAAACTGTCCGGATTTTGCCAGGCTTCAGGTCAAAAATTGAGAAATTGTTGCATTTTATATAAAAAGTCTTAATACAAGGTGTATTATTAGACAAAAATGACCCGTACATTTTGAGTCCTCATGCACGCATTTCTACGGGGTCGAAAAAATGTAGGCAGTTGTCAACTCTGTACTCACCTTCAGAGCTTCTGGCCCTGCTTACAAGGCTCTGTTCACTGACTAATCTGTTTCAGTTGGTCAGAGATTTATGGCACTGCAAACTGCAAAAGCCCATGGAACGCTTTACTTACTTTTCCGACCCAGCGGCCATCTGGGTTCTAGCCCTTCGGCCTGTCGATATGGCAAAGAATTTACAGGTTTTAATCAGCTGTGTTTTGTCGTTGTATAAAGTATTTCCGATATCTGGGGAGGTAGGTAGGTAGGTGGGTGCTACGTAGGTCGCTAAGTGCAGGGCAGGTAAAGAGGTGGTGTGGTACTGTTTCATTCTGGCAGTCACACAACGGGCAGTCAGGTGGGGTATCCTTACGGAAACTATTTAGGTAGGTATTCAGTGGGATGTGCTGTGTTCGCACGGCCCACAGGAAGCAAGTTGGTTGTTTTTCTATTAGTTGGCAGCACGGCTTGGTTCTGCGGAGGAGTCTGACGCCACTGATACAACATGGGG
>NW_004797634.1:221027-222739 GCF_000002075.1 Aplysia californica | reverse complement strand
ATCTCCCCTTCTTCTTTTTTATGTTTGTTACTCTCTTGTAACACCTCTAATCTTCTGGCGCTCATATGACCTTATGCAGTTGCGAGCGCCGTAAAACCTCTACTAAGATAGATGGCAAAGGGCAATATGTACCAGAATTATCCTGATAAATACGATGATTATGATAAATACGATGATTATGATAAATACGATGATTATGATAAATACGATGATTATGATAAATGAAAGGAGACTGAATAATGATGATGAGAATCTATGATTGCAATGATGATGCTGTTTATTATTAGCATTTAGTATTTATCTGGCGTATGCTTTATTATATATTCCGTACAGGATATTGAGGTCGTCTATGTGGTATATGTTGTATTGGTTTTATTCTGTACAGATTATTGAAGTGCTTAACGAGGAAGGACTTGAATGTCACGTATCTGGAGCAAAGCGACTCTAGCAGTCTGTGCTGGGAGAGAGAGAATGTTGAGCTTATCTCAAACTGACGACTAGACGACTAGACCTGGGCAGTTGTGAAGACCTGACAAGTGACAAATGGTCCCAGAGGCCATTACAACACATTTTTCCCTAGTTCTTTTCATTTGTTCACATTCTTGTCATTAAAAGTTGTACACACATTTTGGTAAACTCTGTGTCAGTTTGCTTCTTTGAATCGTCTCCCGTTTGCCGCATGAGTTGTTGAATTTTGTACATGTTTAAGAAGTCTGTATCTTTGCGCCGAGTATGGACCGTGCGCTCTGTTTGTAAGACACTTTTGCTGCGATTGTCAATTCAGAACACGGAAGTGTTGACTTTGAACATTTCTTTTTTTTTTTATGCCGCGCGAGGATCTGAGGATATGCGCCGTTTATTACGCAACAAGATGGCTGTTGCCCGTGAGACGTGTATATATACATATATATAATTCCGAAATCTACAGGGTGTCTAAGCTATTATGTTTTGATACCATATTCACACTAGTACTGTATGTTTATTTAGAACAGTTGTCAAAATAGACCATTTGAAGAACAGTGGAGTGTGCTCAAACCAAACTCGGTTAATCCAAAAACAGCGGTAAACCGAGAGAAAATCGAATTCCCCAATGATTTTCTTCGCAATTTGAGCAATCTCTGGGGTCCCCCCCCCCCAACGCTTATATTCTGTTGTTTTCACTTGAAACAAAAGTTGGCCAGATAAAGCTATTAACTTTGGCTGTTTTTTTTCCCCTCAGAATGGCGAAGCGCGTCCTGATTGGTTGTACAGGGAGTGTGGCCTCCATCAAGATTCCTCCCCTGGTGAACGCTCTCAGACAGTCGGGCTTTCAGGTCAGGCAGACTCTCAAGCCGAAGTAACGGAAGAAAGTGTGGATTGTTGAGGCTCTACATGTGTGGCATTGTGGAGAAATCGGGTGCTCGTCAAGACGGACATTCGAAGAAACCAACAGTTTTCAGCTCATTGAACAATTTTTGTTTGATTATTTGGGGGGAGCTTGTTTTTTGGGGGTTGTTTTTTGCACAACATTATTTATTTCCATTTAAAAGTATATAATTCTATATGGATTTTACAAAACAATGTTGAACAAAATTACAAAAAATGTGAATTTTCCGTTTCCAAGGACACTCAAGCTTTGGTAGTTCCTTGCTAACTTTTGTTTACCTCTGACAGCAGTCGAACCCAACCTTTTTCAGAGGCAAATATCTCGACTTCTGTTTTTAAGATAAATT